>NW_001849442.1:25139-29677 GCF_000209065.1 Trypanosoma cruzi
CGGCCCCAAGGTGCTGCAACACCTCACTTTTTCATGTAGAGGCAGGAGAAAAATTGGCCATTGTGGGGCGAACAGGTGCTGGTAAGTCGTCTATTTTTCTTGCCTTGCTTCGTCTTGTAAAATTGACGGAGGGATACATCGCCATTGATGATATCGACATCTGTCAATTGCCGCTGGATGTCATTCGTACCCGTTTGAATGTGATCCCACAAAATCCAGTCATTTTTCACGGCACACTTCGTAAGAATGTGGACCCACTGGGTTTACACTCAGATGATGAAATCCGTGCGGCTTTGGCGTGTGTCAACCTTGCCGATCTTAGTCTGGATTCCAACATAGTTGACGGTGGCAATGTGTGTGGCGGAAAGCAACATCAAATTGCAGTTGCCCGCGTGCTGCTCAAACGATCGTCTCTTCTTCTGTTGGACGAACCCACATCTCAGCTAAATTCTGAGGCGGAATCGTTGCTTTGGCATGTTTTGGGCACCCACCTGAAAGACACGACGCTGCTGTGTATTACGCATAAACTATCACACATTGATTTCTTTGACCGTGTGATTGTTATTGACAAGGGCCGCGTTGTGAATAGCGGCCCGCCTTCGATTCTTCGCCGTGATGGTGCATGGCCGTTTGCATCAAACGAGGCCTCTTCCCCATTTTCTTAGCGTGTATCTTGGGCTGAAGTCGCGAAACGTGTGGAGTACACGAAGGGGAATAAAGGGGAGGGTGGAGGTCATTGTGGTCGCTCGTCTGAAATAATGACCAGTGGATGAAGTCATGTATTGTGTTTCACGCCGACAGCTCTCTCTTTTTTTTTTTTTTCTTTTTTTTTTTTTTTTTTAGGAAACATTTGTTTGTGTGTTTTGTTTTGCTGTTTTTGTTGCTTTTGCTTTTTAGTTGTGAGTGAATATGAGGCCGCGGCGTCAGGTGGTGACCATCTTGACGGGTGCTGGCATCTCTGCAGAGTCCGGCTTATCGACATTTCGCGATAAGAACGGTTTGTGGGAAAATCACCGCGTTGAGGAAGTTGCGTGCCAATACGCATTTTTGCGTAATCCGCTGCTTGTTCAACGTTTTTATAACGAGCGACGAAGAGCGCTTTTTTCAGATTGCGTCGCACCCAATCCAGCGCATTTGGCTCTCGCCAAGCTTCAACGAGAGTACCGTGGAGGCCGTGTTGTGTTAGTGACGCAGAATGTTGATAATCTTCACGAGAGTGCGGGATCTGTATCGGTGCTGCATATGCATGGGGAATTGCTGAAAGTGCGTTGCACAGTGACGGAGGAAGTGTTTGATTGGACCCAAGACGTGGTGCATGGTACGAGCCGATGTAAGTGCTGCAATGCAGTGGATACGTTGCGACCCCACATTGTGTGGTTTGGTGAAATGCCGTTACACATGGATGAAATAAATGCGGCGGTGGAAGAAACGGATCTTTTTGTCGCCGTTGGGACATCCGGCAACGTGTACCCCGCAGCGGGATTTGTGACGCGGGCGAGAGAAAAGGGGGCAAGGACGTTGGAGTTGAATTTGGATTCGGGAACGAATGTCAGTGAATTTGATGAATCCATCTATGGGAAGGCCTCAGTGATTGTACCGGCGTGGGTGGATAAGCTCCTTCAAGACGCGGTGTAGGAGTCCGTGGAGTGCATGCCCCTTTTTCCTGCCACCATTGACCCTTTTCCTTCTCTTCACTAATTCCTGAGGCCTTTCCCACTTTGGTTTCATTCACTTCTGATACACATATATATATATATATATATATATCCTTTTTTTTTTTATTTGTTTTACTTTTTGTTTTATTTATGTTTTCTTCCCTTCCGTACACTCTGTGCTGATGTTTCTAACCTTTTCTTGGTTGATTGCTTGGGGTGTTCCTTTTTCCTTCTCTTTTCTCTCTGTCTTTTCTTCGGCGCCCCTTTCGCCTCCGCTGCAAGAAGAAGTGAAGTGTGGCTAAATTCAATAGAAAAAGAAGAGTAACGCGGAACGTCTTTCCTAGGAAATTATTAAAGGCAAAGGAAGAAAACCCGAGGAAAAGAAAGAAGGAAACATATACATATATTTATCTACTCTTTGGCAGCAGAGCTCCTTAACCACGGCCTGATGACGTTACGCTCCGCCATCCGTTATATTGGGTTGGTTCAAATCCTTCTCATTTTCATTGCATCGGGATTTCAACAGATCTCCAACCCCGCGGTGAGTGCCGCCTTGTTGGCGAAGAGCAACTTTCCCAAGATGTTGAAAATGGCCGGCGTTGGGTATCGACTTAGCGCCTCCGAATACACGACTTTAATTCAGGCGTCTGGTGCACTCTTTCTTGGTTTCTCTCTCTTTATTTTGTTGGGGGTGGGTCGATGCTTCTTCGCCTTCATGTTGGCGTTGAGCACCGTCCTTCTTACAGTTGCCTTCCACGTGGACCCTGAGAACCCGGGGAGGATAAGTAACACGGATCTTTTTCACGTGTTGAAAAACATTTCCATTGTTGGTGCCCTTCTGTTTGTTGCAGGTAGCGGCCAGCGGACCCATCGTTTTTCGAGGGCGCACCAGGAGGCAGAAACAGAAAAGAAAAACCGTTAACCGCAATGGGATTTTTTCTGTTGTTGTTGTTGTTCTTGTTCTGCTGACCCTCGTTGGGTGCACAAAGGGGAAGGGGAAGGGGGAGAGGTAGAGGGATTTATTTTCATCTTTTTTTGTTTTTTTTTTTTAATTTATGTGTGCGTGTGTGTGTGGTTGCTTTCTTTAATACTCGTATTTTTCCCGCCGTTTTGTTTTATTTCCATTTACACATTTCCTTTAATTCCAATGAACATGGAAGGCGCTCCGCGCGGAAGTTTTTTGTGGCGCAAACAGGACGCACCGCGGGAGCCTCCCCCTCCCCACCCCGCACTGAAGTCTTCAGCCTCACGAACCGCCGACAGGGGCCCGGAGGTGAAAAAGGGGGGAGATCACAGCACGAGAGAAAAGAAGGGTGCGGAGCACGGGACGTAAAAAAAAAAAAAAAAAACAATTTTTTTTAAAGGGTTCCTGCTGTTGGCATAGGGCAGGGGACAAACGCTGCAATCAAGAACAGAAAAAAATGAAATGAATGAATGAATGATTTGAGGAACCAAAAGACGGAAGTGCGTCGATGGAAAAGAAGAAGAGAAATAAATGGGAAGAATGTACGAAAAAAAAAAAAAAAGAGAGAGAAAAAAAAAGGGGGATGTGAAATGATAAGAGCAGTGGAAAATAAGAAAAGCGACTGAAATTAAAAAAAAAAAAAACAGAGGTTGGAAGAAAGGGTTAGAAAATAAAGGCGTGGAAGGACCCTTGTGGTCTCCATGACTGCACGTGTGTGTATGTTTGTGTATCTGTGCTCATTTTCGACCCTTGTCTCCGATGAAAAATGTGAAATGGTCTGTTTTTCTGCCAGATCCATTTGGAGCCTTTTCTTTTTCTCCGCCCTTTGGAGCCTGCGGCCTCCGACGACCCCAACAGGTGTTGTCTTTTTTTTCCCCCATCTTTTTTTCTTTTTTTTGCCTCTTGTTTTCACGACTTTTAATTGTGGTTTAACCTCTCCCATCAAAGCGGGATCGTGCAGGTGAAGGGAGGTCGTTTTAGGGAGGGGGGAAGAGGGGAAGGGGATCCAGCCAAGGACGAAGAGAATATAAACAAGAGAAGGGAAACCAAAAAGAGGAGAAGAGAATTGAGGAAGAAAACATTTTTCCTTTTTTTTCTTTTTTTTTTTTTTTTTTTTTTTTTTATTCACCCCCAAAGAAAAAGAAAAGAATAAGTAAAATTTTATGCTCGTTAAGGTGAAGACGGTAAGCAACAAGGTGATTGAGGTCGCATCGCTCAATGAAGAGAACACCATCGCGGAGCTCAAGGAGAAGTTGGAGGAATCAGAGGGCATTCCGGGAAAGATGATACGGCTTGTGTACCAGGGGAAGCAGTTGGAGGATGGAAAACGTATTAAGGAATACCCCATCGCAGCAGGCGCAACTCTGCACATGGTGGTGGCACTGCGCGCCGGAACGTGACGTGAGGTTTGTTTCTTATTGCCGTTTGGGTGTCAGGAGGGAAAATAAAACACGAAACTCATAAAATGAAGTTCTTTTTTTGGTGAAAAAGGGGGTTAATAAAAAAAGAAGCATCAGGGAGTTTACGTCTCAATGTGGCGCCTTAATCAAAAGCGTAGAATGGGACTAGCGTGACTCCAGTGTCTTTTACTCCCTTTATTATTATTATTCTCTCTCTCTGAATCTGTGTCTGTGTGTCATCTCCTTTATGCGCTGTCGTAAAGGGTATTTTATTGTGTGGTTGTTGTGTGTGTCTGTGTGTGTGCGGTTTGGCTGAATCACTCTTTGATGATTCAAGTGATTTGGGAATATCTTTTCCTGCGAGTTGTTTTTGTCTTTGTTTTGGCTGTGTTTCTTATGTCTTTTGGGGAGTTTCTCCCTGTTTTCTCTACTGCGTTGGTGCATGCATCATGAAAGGACATTACTTTTGTTGTTGTTGTTTTTGATCTGAGGGGAGGTTTAAAGGGGGAATTGAAATAA
>NW_001849442.1:29777-39721 GCF_000209065.1 Trypanosoma cruzi
GGCGCTGGCGTAGGGGTTTAATCCAAAGTGTTTTTCCCGTGACATGTTATAGTGCGGTATTGGGTTTAGCACTGGGTTTTCGTCAAGCACGCTTGGAAGGACGATATATCGGTCGCTATAGGGTGTTATGGCGCTACAGTTCCACATTTGCTGCGGTAGGACTTTTGACCACAGCGTTCCATCATTTGCTTGTAGTGCGTAATAAATATAACGATCGGATGCATTACCCTATGATAGCTGGAGCATCGGGTGCCGTCGTATTGACAATGGCATCACAAATGGGAACCATTTCTCAAGGCGTGCTTGCTGGCTCCTTTATCGGGGTTCTGTACACAGCTGGTTGTTATGGCATGACGTACTATCACAAGCGTCGTTTGAAAATTTTTTTGTCTCAGCAGCAACTGCAACAAGTGCCTATTCACAGGGTATCGCCCGAGTTGCAGCCCATGTACAGGGCATACCTTTATGACAACAGGCCATTGGAGGAGGAAGATTTTCTCAAACGACAGGCCGTTTTCTTATCGTTAGGTGAAGAAGACGTGGGGTTGGACGCAAAACGCATAGTCAGCAACATGGTTCCCGAGATTGTGGAGTGGGTGAACTTCCCCGATTGGTGGCCGCTGAAGTTTCCTACACAGACAGAGGAGGAACGAATGATTCTTGAGCGGAAACGCCACGAAGAGGTAGAGCGGCGGAAACGCCTTATTTTGGAGTCGGAGGACGGTGCCTTGTTGAAGCGCGTCAACAGAGCCAAAAAGTACCGAGATACGTAGCGATGTCTGCGGGTTTGTGTAGGAAAGGAAGAAAGATTAACCGTCCAGGTGGAGTAGACGAGCGGCTGGTGTGAGTGAATGTATTTGGGGCGGCACGATGACTGCAAAAGGAAAACCTTTTCTTATGGGAATTCTTTTTTCCGCCCTCTTTTTTTTTTTTTTTTTTTTTTTTGAGGAAAAAAAAAAGGGAAAAGACAAAAGGAGCAGCAACGACTCTTTTTCTTTGTTGTTGTTGTTTCTTAGCTATTGGTGTACACATAGAAATAGATCAAATATATTCACAGAGAAGGTGAGAGAGAAGGGGGTGCAATTCCATTGATTGTTTTGTTTTTCCTCTGTCGTTTTAGGGGATGCCAACGTCTGGTTGTAAATTTCGTGTAGCGCTTCAGCGCTTAAATATTGAGAGGCTCCTCCCTCCTCCCTTGCGTGAGAAGAGAGGCAGCAATACAGTTGGCCGTATTAACAACCATAGCAGTGGTGTCGAGTTGTGTGAATCTGTCAATAAAGATTTTAAGGACGTTTGTTCCACTGTTGGGAATGGTGCTCGTGGGGTGTATTGCAATGGATTGCCCTTTCATGTGCGGTGGGACCGCATTCAAAGAAACCTGGCAGTTTTGGGGCGTGTTTCGAATGGGAGCACGGTGGTTCCTTATCGTGATAGTGCTGAGGCCTTTCGAGTCATGTGGAAGGCTGTGGATGAAGCCAAGCGAAGTGTTCTTTGGCAAACATACATTTGCAAGGATGATCGTATTGGCCAGATGACAGTAGAAAAAATAGCGGCTGCGCAGCGCCGTGGGTGCCAGAGCGAGTTGCTGTACGACTGCGGCGGAAACATCACGGGGCGACGTCGTCTCATTGACAAGCTCAAACAGTCTGGGGCTAATGTTATTGAACATCGCCCTGTTTTACATCATGTTTTGCCGTATTTGTTTGGGGGCATGAAGTGGGAGCGCAGCCCTGCCATCCGCAACCACCGCAAGATCCTCATTGTGGATGACAAAATTGGTTTTTGTGGTGGACTGAATATTGGCAATGAATACTGCGGTAGGAGCCAGGGCGGGACGGGTCGCTTTCGCGATACACATTGCTCGGTAGTGGGCCCGGCTGTGGCACACCTCCGTGAGGCGTACGAGGACACGAAGGCACCAAAGCCGTGGCAGTGGAGCTGGACACGTTGGCGAAAAATTGCGTCCACGACAATGGCTCGTCGCTACAAGCAAGGAAGAAACGCAACAGATGATCTTCTTGGACCCATGACAAAATCTGTGCAGCAAAGGGGAAAGTTGTACCTGCAACAACAAATGGAAAGGGCCGAGGAGAAGAGGGTAAGATTTATGGAACGCATTCGATGGAAGCGTCAGCGCGAGCGATTAGAGTTATTTATGCGGTGGTATCCAAAAAAAGCCGCGAGGTTGTTACCACAAAACTTGGTTCATGTTTACTCTGAAGATGGCACTAAATTTCCTACGGAACGTGCAGTGGACACCGGGGCATCAAAAGTTATGAAGCAAAGGATGGAGCACTATCGTATGCGTGCGCTTAACAGAGCCAAGGCGGCGTTGGAACGACGGTTAGCTGAAAGGCCACTGTCCAAAGCACCACTGAGTGATGCGGATCCTGTTCCTGGGGCGGAGGAATATGACAAGATACGGCCCAATGCTACTCAGATCATATGTTGCAACCCTCACACACGGGACTGGTCGATTCCGTATGCCTTTTGGCAGGTCTCTCAAAAGGCGCACCGACGATTGTGGGTAACAACCCCTTATTATCTGCCGCATCGAAAATTGTTGCGTGCTATTCTGTATGCTGCTCGTCGTGGTGTTGATGTACGCATTCTTGCTGGAAGTAATTGTACAACCGATCCTTGGTTTATGTGGCACGCGTCGAATTACATTACCGAACGACTTCTAGCCGCAGGCGTTCGTATCTATGAATACAAGGGGGATCAGATTATGCATGCCAAGACGGTGGTGGTTGACAGTATTTGGTGTTCCGTGGGAAGTTACAACTGGGATATGATGAGCAACAAGAACATGGAAGTCTGCCTCTGTCATTTGGGGTATGAGATGGCACGGGAGATGGAGGGCCATTTCCTTAAAGATCTGCAGACAAGCATTGAGGTAAAATATGAGGAGTATCAGCGTCGTTCCTTGTGGCTTCGATTTACTTCTTGGTTTTTTTATGTTGGGCTTCAAATTGCGGAGAAACTGACGTTCCGCACCTTTTGGGATGCAGACCTCTCTTCAAAGGTTGACGATCTGGACTAAACGTGCGGTGCGCCCTCTAACACCTTTCCTACACACACACACACACAACGATATCAATGGCACGCAACAACAGCCAATAAAATAAAAATGGATGGCTGAAAAATATGCACGAAAGTGTTTATTGTTGTTGTTTTGTATCTTTCAGATCTTTTTTTTTTTTTTTCTACCTTTTCTCTCCCTCTCTCTCTCTCTTTTTCCACTTAACTGGTTGGGTAATATTTCTTGGCTGCTTTTCGTTTTCCCTTGTTTTATGTTTTTGGTTTTTCCTTCTGTTTGTTCTTATGGAGAAGATGTGCCTTCGATTGTGGAGCCTCAGGAAGCCTGCAATGGACATGTGCATTGATGTATATATATCTATATATATATATACATGTATACATATTCAGACAACGGCTTCCTGTTGTTGCTGTTGATGTTCTTTCACGGCACTGTTCCACATGATTTTTGTTTGAATTGGTGAATGAAGAACGAACGGTTTTTTTTTTGTTTGTTTTTTTTCGTTTTGGGAGAAGGGGGGGAAAAGAAACAGGAAAGAAACGAAAACGAAAATTAAATAATAATAAATAAAAAAGAAGAACGAAATAAGAAGAGGTGCGAGACGGGCAATAAAAGTAAAAAAAAAAAAAGGGAGGGGGCAGTGGGGGGAGGGGCGGGCACAAAAATTAATTATTTTTTTTTTCCCCTTCTTTCCGTCATTTTATCCTTTTCCGTGACGATATTTATATATTTATTTATAGATATGACTTTGTGTGTGGAACGCAGCGAAATTTGTGCGTTTTTTGGGAACTGCGCCGGGTGTTATTTGGTGTTGGTGGTGCATTGAATGCCAGTCATCTTTTCTTTTTATTGTGTGTGTGTGTGTGTGCCAGGGCGGTGTGAGCCTGTCTTTTTTTTTTTTTTCTTCTTCTTCTTTCTGCCCTTTTTCTCTTTCTTGTGGCTGCGGTTGGTGTGCGCAGGTTTGAAAGACAAAAGGAAGAAATTGAGTCAACGGTGCCTCCTGACAGCGTCTTTGACTTTACTTTTTTATTTGTGTGTTTGTGTGTTGTTTTATTTTCCATTCTTTTTTAAATAAATAAATAAATAAAATTTTACTTTGGGTACTTATCATCACAATTACCGTTGGTCACTGCCACGGCGGCTGCAGCTTTGCATCGGGACAGTTGGCGTCTTTACTGAAATGAAAGGTGCCGGAGAAAAGGGCTTCCTCTCTCTTTTTTTGCGTGCAAGCGGTCATGGCGGGGCTGTGGACGACGTGTATCTGCTGCTACTGACGGCAACGACACGACTCACACGCGACCTTCGGGATCTCGTTTTCAGAGCGGGCATGTCGCCTGCACGTCGTGAGGCATGTGACAAACTTGTTGAGGACCTGAAAGATATTATCAAAGAAGTGGCAGCTGTTCCTGAAGACCGCGTCGTGGGGGCCACTGGCGAACTTAAGACTCTACACGTCTTTAGTCACGGCAGCTTCGTTATTGACACGGCCCTTTATGACTCGGCTGTTGACATTACGCTCGTAAAACAGGTACATCCCTCTATAGACTACTTTCTGCGAAGGAACGTTGGCAATAACGGTGCGCAGAAGTTAACACAAATAAAGGGGCTGTTAAGAGCTTCTATAGCGAACACGGAGGCCTCTATTCTTTTGCCGTATCCCTCATGCTATTCCTTGGCGCTGCCATTGATGCAGGAGCAAGACTTACTGATCAGCATCAGGGATGTTTTTGTCGGTCGACTGGGGCTGCAAATAAAGCAAAATGCCGCATTTTGTAGCAATAATGCACGCACACTTCGCTTAATTTCCCCGGCAAACCACATTGACGTGAATGTAACGGTTGACCGAACTGAAGCCGTAGAGGCATCGGCAGTACTGCAGGAACTACTGAACGCCAGCAAGTCAGCACACCCCGTTATTATTTTCATGAAGGTGATTCTAAAACAATTTAACGTTCAATCTTCACAACTCACCCCGTATGTCTTAACATTGATGGTTGTTGCCTTCTCTAAGTTTTGCTCTTACATGTCTCCGTTGTTCAGTTTTAATTATTACCCGCATCCACGCGAGACAGTTGAGCCAGGATATCTTTTGTTTTCCTTTCTTAGCTTCTTCAGTCCTCTTCCGCGGGGGCAATTTGACCCAACACAGATGTGTCTTGTCCCCATTCACCCGCACGGTGTTGTTTACGAGACGAACGAAGGGGATCATTTGTCGCAATTGGGTAAGAACGTTGGCGGTATTTATTGGCGTGTCATGGAGCCAACAAAGCGTGGTGACAACGCCGCCGCCTCGTGTGTATTGATTGATAAATGTCGTGACTTGTTTGAGCGTATTCTTGTCATTTTGCTTCACCACTACACTGGTGTTGTCTTTACTTGTCCAGTGTTTGTTGACGATGCCCATGCACAAATTGTAGGTGCAGAGGAAGTACCGAAGACGGAGAAGATTCCCATCGACAATCACCTCATATCTCTTTTGCTTCGGGATTGGTGGCTCAAGAAACAAAGTGAGTCCGTCTAGTCACTTACTCCTTCTTTTTTTTTTTTTTTTTTTTTTGGTTTTGATTTTTTTCTTCACACGGGCGTGGGTTTTCGGTGGAGCTGATCGGATAACGTGAACTGCTCTGCCTTCCATCTTACTTCTTTTCTTTTTTTTTTTTTTTTTGGCGAATTATAAGGCCGCTTTTATTTATTTATTTTCTTTAAGGGGTTTGACGCTGGGAGGCGACATGACAGCAGAGCACTGGGAAAGGGGAAAGAAGATCAGGGGCGCATGTACGGTGTTCCCGTTGCTTGGAGTGTTTGCCGAAAAGAAGTGCGAGCTAAGGCATGACTTTTGTGTGCGTGTGTGTGCCGTCACTTACGGCGATCATATAAGCGAGGGGCGTCTTTTTATTTATTTTTTTTTGTTGTTGTTGTTGTTTTTGTTGTTTTAAAAGTATTTTTTTCTTTTTGCCAATCTCCTGTTCCCACTCTCTACAGTCACACGCACTCTCTTTTTTCTCCCTCTCTTTGCGTGTGTGGGAATTAGGAAATAGAAGGCATGCGGAAAATTCGAGTGTGGAGTGCATTTTCTCACCGCGCATTCACCTTTGCTTTACGACGGCTTGACGTGGTGTCTGCGGCGTCCGCTCACTGTTTCTATCCAGCATGGCATGTTGCAAGGCGAGGATGCACCACAGGGAGTGAAGGGCATCCACTCCAATCATTGAAGGATGCCGACGCACCACAAACAACAACAACAACAACAAAAATGTCAGCAACAGCATCAACGAAGAGCAATGATATCGACTGGGACGACAACACTGTTGTGGAGGAAATTAGAAACATCTTAACTTTGGAGCTTTTACCAAGAAAAGGGTCTTGTGATGAAGGGGGTGACAATACCGTGCCTCTTTATGCGCTGTTTCGTGCACTGGGGCCGACTCTACGGTCGCAGCTGCAGAATTCCTCATTTGGGGCACTTTCCAAGGCAGTGAAAAGCAGGCCCGATTGGTTTATTATTAGTGCAGATGGCGCCAGAGTGGGACTCACAGACGCTGCGTACACATGCCGTGCGACCAATCACGATGCGATTGAGAGCAACAAGAAGGGCATTGATGGCCTTCGACGAGACAAAAGTTGTCGTGCGAGCACCGCCGCTTCAGGTGATGTCATGCAAACGCGTTGCCTCGAGAAGCGCGCGATCACGCGTTCAAAAAGTTATGTGTTGGTACGCGGATGCTTTGGATCGACCCCGCTGGATGTCTTAAAGCCACCTCTCACGTCCGCGGAGATTGAGGAGTGGAAACTTACTCGCATTCTTCTCCCTGTCACCCTGTATTTTCTTTTGGACAAGGAGCCGATAACGCTTTTTCCGTATGGTGAAAAGCCACGACGTTTGTCACCCGATCTGGAGGAAGCCGAGTCCCTTTATGTATCGAAGGGACTTTTTCCACCATCTGAAGTGGCAGCCGCATTTGTGCACATCACGCCCACGTTTTTTGTGGAAACTCGTCACGTTCTTGCTGCGATGTCTCCGGAAGTGGCTCAGTGCTTTGAAAGTCACATTTCGAAGGATCGCGTCGTGGATCTTTTCTTTAAAAAGTATCCCATGATATTCAAGCTTAAGACGGGCAAGTTTCAGAAGACGGCGGTGAAACTAAATCTGGATTTCAGTTTCATTCAGAATTACCCGGGGTGTGGGAAGGCGGATCGTTTATTGCGTCGCCACAATCAGGAGTACCGAGCGACAGTAGGCGGAGTTGTCTCGCGACAAATCCCCTCACCCTCACGTGAACAAGAGAAGCAGGGTCGTTCAGGAGAGTCTCATGTTGACGTGAAAATTTTTGAGATTCTTTTACGAAATTTGCCTCGGTTTCCGAGCGACAAATCACTTTCAGGGGCGGAGCTGGAGGAAAGACGTTGTGCGCCATTTTCCCTGGTGAAGTGGATTGACGGTTTCCCTCAGGAGGATCTGGACGTACTGAATAGTGTCCCACAGCGGCGGGTGCTAACATTACTAACGCGATACTCACATATCTTTCAGTTGGTGTGCCGAGGCGAGGATTCAAACCTGTTTGCGGAGCATATGTATCTGAATTCGTCAAAGAACTCCAACACACCACGACGCGCTCAACAGGACGATGGAACGAAGAATAGTTTTGCGCGGCCTTTGGATTCAACGTCCGTCTGCGAGTTAAATGAGATTCCTCACGCAAATGAATCTACTGTTGAGGAGGAGAAGGCGGATAAATTGGAGGCAGACACACCGCTTCCACCTGAAACCGAGATGAAACGACGGGAGGCAAACATAGCGGCGGCGCTACGAGATGACTTGATTGGTGTGGATGACATTCTCAGCTCTGATGCGGAATCGGTACCGACATTGACAGACGAGGGAGAGGATACGGAGCTGGGCGAGAAGTTAAATACCGATGAAGATGAGGTGTATTCCGCGGAGGGTGAATTCTTTGACGCGAACGAAGTTAAGGAGGAGGAGGAGGATGTTTTTGGTGACGAAACACAAAGGAATTTGGAGGAGCGTGGAGGAGATGGTTTTAAAAAGGATCCACCGCTCACGGACATGTCATACGCCGATGATGAATCTGACGGTCCTTATATCCCCTCTCAGTACGATATCATTTATGTCCGACGTCTTCCAAGAAGAATTGCGCCACGAAGTCTGAGTGACTACAATGCCGCCAATTCCCCGGAGCCAGAGTTACTGCAGCACATTGCCTCGTTTCTTAACCCACCCCCTTCCTTGCGGGAAGCAAAACAACAGATTATGCAGTCGAATAGAAAAGCACGCAAAGTCCCTCTTTTTACCAGCGGAAGTACTGTCGGCCCGTGGCGGTGGGTGCCGATTCAGCGCATTTACGCCTCCCTAAGTAAAGAGCAAAAACGTCTTTTGCGACCCTTTAAAGGACTTGTTCACTTCATGCGACTTCATGGTGAGATCTTTGAACTAAGCATGGACTTTTTGCATGTTATTGCCCATGATCCAGAGGGACAAATTGCGCCGTTTTTCCCAACACAACTGGTTTTCCATAGCGAGGATCGGGTGCTTCTTCCACAGAAATTTGATGATGATGAGAAATCAAAGGCGTCGTTGATAGCGGATTTGGAGCGAAATAAATTTAAGAGTATTTTGGGTGCCAGTCAAATTCCAACGGATCGTCCACAATTGTTACTGCTGGATCCATTGAATCCCGTACTTAATCATGAGATATTATGTGAGGAGGTTTCTCTTTTCATGCCGGATCACCCTGTTCCGCTTCATCAGTTGATTAATCGTCTACCACCAATTTTGAGGGCGGCACTTTCTTTGCGACACAAAAACAACTTTAAGACCAGTAAGCATCTAAAGGTGTGGAATGAGGGCAACCGCACGATGCTGCAAAAGAGTCAATTGGCCGTGCCGGAATCGGCTTTGATGGGCGAGGAAACTATTTCTGTAGAGGACGCTATTGAATCGGTACGTGAGGTGATACCAGATGAAGGTGTGATGATAGGACATCTGCACCGTATGCTTCCCTATGCAGCTAAAAAGACGTTAAATACACACTTTGGAAATGTCTACAACGCCATCCTTGGGTATCCACAGTACTTTTATATTGAGAAGGTGGAGGAAAACAGATCAAACAGCACGGTTTTTCTTGTTGAGCGTCTTCAGGAAGAGATACAATGTTGAGAGCCAAGTAAGAAACCTTTGTTTTTTGTTTTGGGTGTATGTGTTTTTCTACCTGAGGTGCGTTTATGCTCGCGAGAATGTCCTGTTGGAAAATGGAAGAGAAAAGGATGTTCACCTTGCGTGCTCTCCCCTTTTCTTTTTTTTTTTTTTTTTTTTTTTTCTCATTGATGTGCGGTTTTATTTTTGTGTTGTTGTTGTTGTTGTTGTTGTTGTTGTTGAAATACGAATCTTCACATTTATTTATTTTGTTGTTATTATTAAACTGGATTGGTTCCTGTCGTGGCGATATCTTTATTGCTTTGAGGGGCTGTAAAGATAAAATGAACGAGTATGTGTGAGAATCCGCGCGCTGGAGCCAAATTTGAGTTTTATCGCGTTTTTATCCTAACCCGTTTTTTTTTTTTTTTTTTTTTTTTTTCTTATATCCCTCTTGGCCTTTGCTTGGGGGTGAATGTGGGCGGGTATTTCTTTGCCTTTCACACTTCTTAGGGGCTTTGTGAAAGGAATATTCGTTTGATGGACAAGGTGCTCGATGAAGAGGTCGGCGTGCCGTACTTAACTCCCGGACAGGTCCCTTTGCAAGCAGCAGCAGTCTTACCTTTTTTAACGCCTCCGGCTGGGGCGCCGACCTTCCCTCGTTTGTACGCGGCATCACTGGGGGAGGAATACATCGATGCAGCGGAATGCGTTGAATATGCATCGTCCAATGACGCTGGATTTATGGTGAAA
>NW_001849442.1:39821-42498 GCF_000209065.1 Trypanosoma cruzi
CGCGACTTCACTGAACTACTTGAGGCCAAGATAAATGAAACAAGAAACACGGATTATTCTTTAGATACCATAACATTTATTCCATTCTTTCCCGATGACACGCTGGATCCTGCCTTGGGGTCTTTGTTGGGAATCTTCAGTGTGGTAGAAGATCCGACGTGGTGTCTTTTTGTTAGTCA
This sequence comes from Trypanosoma cruzi, assembly GCF_000209065.1. Taxonomy (NCBI): domain Eukaryota; phylum Euglenozoa; class Kinetoplastea; order Trypanosomatida; family Trypanosomatidae; genus Trypanosoma; species Trypanosoma cruzi. The sequence continues at coordinate 40,001 of NW_001849442.1, forward strand.
TGCAAAAAGAGAAGAAAATGGAAGTGATTGTATTTTACATGTCAAGATATTGCGCATTCCCATTGTCGCAGAAGCAGATCGACTACATAAGGCTTTGAATTCCCTGGTTCTCCATCATTGTGGTGGGCCAAGTGAAAATAGCATTTGTCGTTCTCTCATGTCAGTGGAGGAACTTTTTGCCACTGCGCGCAAGTACTCAGACAGTGTTGTTGGGGGGCCTGCATGGGACAGACTATTTTCTTTGCGTTTGACAAATGAAGAAATTCTTTGCATTGCAAAAAAAATGATATTGAGTCAGCCAACTTTTTTAATGGAAGTCAATGGAACAAAATTGGAGGAGATTCCACCTTTGGCAGTTGCCGTGAGGATTGAAGCGTTCACGAATGTACCGAAATCGGAAGGTGAGTCGGGAGGAGTTGAAAAGGCCGTGGCATTGGAGGAGAAAAGGACAGCGGCGCAACAACGTGAGGTGCTGCGGGAGTTGGCATCCGTGCGGGCGCAGTACCGGGCCGTTCTTCGTGAGGGAAATGATCTGATGGCTTGCATCGATGAGGAAGAGCGCAGGTGGAATAAGATTGAGATGCATCGAGAAGAGGAGCAGCGCAAGCGGAAGGAACACCCGGCTGCGCCGCCAAGTGAGCACGATGAACACATCAGGAAGAATGTATGCGCATTAGAGACTCTGCAGCAGAAGAGGGAGAAGGAGGAGGAATCGGCACAGGCGACCGCGCGGACGGTGATGGCAGAGAAGAAAAGGAAGAAGACGGGAAAGGGCAGTCGTGGCGGTGGTGGCAGTGAGAAGAAGTTTGCGTCTACCAGCAATGTTACCAGCAAGGAGGCTGAAATACGGAACGTAAGGGCTCACAACACGGCCCTTCGCAGACTTCTTGAGAAATTAGCCAACGAGCTGAAGGAGGAGGAACAGACAATGGAAAATTTGTCTATCGACCTCCGTGGATTTATGAGCGACATCAACAAACTAGAAAAGGCAAAACTCCTCCTCACAGTTGAGCACGGTATGCTCATGAATACCACCGCCCGTCTGCAGCAGTCCTTACGGGATCAGAAGGAAAAGCTGCGCCAGGAGCAGGAGGCCGCCGCCGCAGAGCAGAGGGAAATTTCTAGGCGTCTTCTGGTACAACAGGAGCGTACGAAAAAATCACTGCATGAGAAGAACGGCACCACGGAACTTCTTCATCGACTAAAAACAAACCTGAGCAAATAGGTGGATGTGGTTTACAAGGCTCCATCCTTTTGTTATTTGTTGCTGTTCTTCATCTTCAATTATCTTTTTATTATCGATCACATATTTTGCCTTGACGCCGTATCTTCCCCTGTATCGCGTGCCTCTTTTCATTAAACAACGGCACACACGCCGTTTGTTATGAAGTATTATCAAAACAAAATGGTGTTTGCCCAGACATGTATCCTCACTGCATTTTTCTCTTGGTCACGTTACCCGCTTCAATTATCTCTTTTGTATTGTTTTTTTTTTTTTTTTTTTTTTTTTTGATGTGTACTCCTCCCTGCCACGTCCAAACTACACACAAACACACGACACTGTGAATGCAGAGGCTGTATGAAAAGGGATTTGAACCCCAACGCTGGTGAGTTTCACCCGACGGGTGGGCGACTCACCCCAAAGGCCTCATTAAATGAGGGGGGTAGTCGTTCTTCATCCTTGCAAGGTGGCTCCGCACCCGCCGCAGCTTCTTCGTCCCAACAGAATAACGCAAATCCCAATGATAGAACGCCCTTTCAAGTTTCCGAGGGCCTTGTAGAGGCATGCTACTTTGTGCCAGCGACACGCTTCTTAATGGATTGTCGCGCCGCATTCTATGAACACCCGGAAACCACTAAATGTAAGCACATGGAATTTGAACGTCTACTGCGTCGTTGCTTTTTTGGAGCACATGATGCCAATGAACTGAGCATCTCCTTGGCTTCTACGTCTGGTCAAAATAGGCCATTCTGGGTGTCGTATTCTACGGCCTATTTTCGGATGGCGCACGACGTCGTACAGGAGGTTGAACTTGGGACGCCCTGTCCTTCCACTCAACTGTTACCCCCGGCGGCGGCAGGCGCTTCACCCGCAATGCCGATGATTCCACCTAACTTGACAAGCTTCACAAATAACTCGACGGAGGAAGAAAAGCAACGTGAATCTCTTCGTGAAGTTTATCTGTCAAGACTTCGACCTGTCGTTCCGTATTCTATTCGCAAGCAACTGGCTTTCCGTGCCAAACGCCCTGGCGTCGATTTACAAGAGGATGTGACGAGAGCTATGACTTACGCTCTTGACATCTTTTTTTTCTTTACGCGGTTGCAATTTCTTCGGTTTTTAGATGCATCTTCTGGACTAAGCTACTCTGCATGTGTTCAATTTTTAACCAGACTACGCGAGCGTTTGATGAAGCCGGAAGTGGCCGATTCCTTTCTAAGTGTTGCCCTCGTCCTGATGTTAGTTTCCACCGCTCACATAACGTTTGCACCACGTC
>NW_001849442.1:42598-45419 GCF_000209065.1 Trypanosoma cruzi
GCGATCCGGGAGGTCATATCTTACAACAACAAAACAGCGATGTTGTGGAGTATCACATTGAGCGAGGCGGTAAAATTTGCTCTACGACACCTGGGACAGACGGACCGCACAAAACGCCCCAACAGAACCGTTCCTTTTTTTCTTTCAGAGTCCACGACGCTTGACGATCACCTGCATGTAAAGTTCCCCACAGTGTTGGCCGCATTGTTGGGCTCTACCAACACCGTAGCGGAGGAGAAAGAATCACAGCATGTAACGCAACAAAAAGGCGGGGTTAGCTCACGTTCAAAGGAGTTTCATGCTTTGGCAACGAAGGCCGCTTCAACATCAGGTGGGAGCGAGTATGAAACTGTTTATTTCAGTCTTCTTGCTCTGACAAACATGGGGTGTTTTAGTCCGACTGGGCTTTCATGGTTGTTTAGGGCGCTGGAAGACTCTTACAATTCCGACAGCCATCCCAGCGCACTGGATGCATTTCTTTCCTCCACCGTGTGCGCGACGGTGTCGCCAACAGCACGGGAGCTTTTGGATGTTCTTCGCACGCTGATGCGGGTGGGCCACAAGCCGCTGCAGCTTCAGGCTCTCATAGAATTTAAGGGCATTCTCGAAAGACAACAGAACGCACTGCCATCCGACGGCACCCCAACGAAGCAACCAACAAAACCGTGACGCGAAGCGAGGCGAGGCAAGACAGCAGCAAATCCCCTCCCCCCGAAAAAAGAAAACACAACAACAACAAAAAATGATAATAATAAATGAAAAAAAAAAAAAGAAAAAAGAGGGGCAAATCACCTTTAAAACAATGCGTTGCACTCACTCACATATAAAGAACAACGAAGTAAGAAGAGGAGGGAAGAAATGAAAATAAAACAACAAAAGAAAAAGAAGAAGGAAAGAAAACAAACGGAACTCGGAGGGGAAAAAAAAAAAAAACGAAAATAAAAACGGAAGAGGATGAAACTAAAAAAAAAGAAAAAGTGGGGGGCGGATGGTTTGGAGTCCGTACGATTTGGTACACTTATTCTCATTGTATTGTTGTTGTTGTTGTTGTTTTTGTTGTGACGGGTGATTGCCATTTTTAGTGCTTCCTTCTGGTAATGCGACAAGAGGAAATAATTGCAAGTATGAGCCTTATGAGGGGAGAAGAGCACCGCTGATGGCCACAGAAAAAAAAAGGAGGAATGATGGAGGGGAATTAGCGGATGTTTTAGAGAGTAGTGGACAAGGTAAGAAGAGTCAGGTGTATTCCTGACTTATATTTATATACATACATATATGTGTTTGTGTTTGAGTCTGCGGGGTGTCTTTTTAATATTGTGAGAAATGGGAGTAGCGGAAGAAAAAAACTCTCAGCAAATTTTTTGGTTGCGTGTTTTTTTTTTTTTTTTTTTTTTTTTCATGTGGGGTTTGTTGTGTTTGCTTTGCCGTCTTTTTTCTTTTTCTTTTTTTTTTTTTTTTCCCTGGGGGTATTTGTGTGTGTGTTTCTTTCAAACCCTCCATGTCACGGAGGTAGGAGGACTCATGCACGCGGATTAAATTTACATTCCCTGTACGGCCGCATATCACTAGCGCCATCTTTAATGTTGGTGCTTTTCTTCTTTTTCTTTTGTCGTCGTATTCACATCATTCTTTTTTATTATTCTCCGTTTCTTTTTTTTTTTTTTTTTTTGTTTTGTTTTTATTTGGCGTTTATGTGAATGCACTTGACTCGTTTGTGACCCTTCCGGTGTTGTTGTGCCTGTCTCTTTTGGTGGGCTTTATTTTCTTCCTTCTTTCTTTTTTTTCTTTTCTTTTCTATTGTGTGTCCTTTTAGTATTATTTTTGGATGGTGCCGTTGTTTTTGTGAGGGGTGTGTCTATTTCTTTGTTTCTTCCCCTTCTTCATCTTCTGGAGTCGTGTACACGCATCCGTTTGTGTGTGTGCGTGCATGCATGACGGGGGCGATATTCGTGTGAATGGGAGGAACGGGAGGGTGCAGGCGTGTCCACGCACGAAACACTTCGGGCTTGCACACACATATATACATATATATACACGCATACACCAGCGAATTCACACATGCTCCACTGACCCACTCACAGTTTTTTTGTTTTCTTTTTTCTAAACAAAAAAAAAAAAAAAAAAAAGAAGGAAATAAAGCAACACATGGCGGTTTGCACACCCGTTTCTCTACAGCCCCGGTCTCTTCTTGGGGGAGGGGAGTGGGTGATCAGGCGCCATGTGCATATTTTATGCAAAAAAAAAGAAAAAAACAATCACAAATCTTTTTCTTTACTCCCCATCAAATGAGAGGTAAGAAGAGAAGATAAAAATAAAAAGAGAGAACATGCAAAAATAAAATGGAGATAAAAAAAAAAAAAAAATTGGACAAAAGGGTTTTATATGAGGAAATTTGTATCTGCACCTTCTCTCTTTCTGCTACCCAGAGGGTAGGATAGAGTTTTTTTTTTTTTTTTTCTCCCCCCTCTGTGTCTGTGGCGTAACTCCCATTACCCTGTATATACTTCTATAGTAAGGAATATAAATAAACATGTATGTATGTATGTTTATTTATATTTTCCTTTTCATTTTCCTTTTTTTTTTTTTTTTAACTTCCTTGGACAGCAATTTGGCGTTAACTGTGGCCTTTGTTGCTGTTTGTGGGGAGGAAGGGGGGGAAGGGTGGGGTAACGCTTGAGATACCACTTTTTCGTCGTATTTGTTGTAAAATCAAGTGAAGGAATTGCAATGCCGCCGAAACTCTCTCCACTCCCGCGCAAACCGACTGTTCAGCCAAGTTTTCTCTCAAACGATGACGACATCCGGCTTGGTAACATACACG
>NW_001849442.1:45519-68620 GCF_000209065.1 Trypanosoma cruzi
TGCGGTGAAGCGGCTCCTTATTCACAGGACGACGGACCGAATGAATAAAAGCACCGTGGCAGGAGAATTACGTAACATTTTCTCTCAGGGAACCAATGCATACACCGTGGAGCTTTACAACGCCTTTTATAGGGACGGTACGCTCTCACTTGTTATGGAGTATATGGACTGGGGGAACTTGGAAGAACTGATCGCTATCTGCCCAACCATTCCAGAGCCGGCATGTGCCTACATTGCATCACAAATTCTGCATGCCTTACAGATCCTTCATACCAAGGCGAATCACCCCACGGAAACCGATAAAAAAGGACGCCGTCAAATTCATCGTGATATCAAGCCAGCCAATGTAATGCTTTCTAAAAACGGTGTTGTGAAACTCACGGATTTTGGCATTGCCGCAAGCGCAGAAACAATTGGCGTAAATTCTTTTGTTGGTACTGCCACATACATGAGTCCAGAGCGGATTCAAGGACGGAATTACAGTACACCAAGTGACATCTGGAGCGTGGGAGTATTAACTGCCCAACTGCTGCTTGGACGTTTTCCCTTTTCAGCCGCAGAAGGAGGATTTATGGCTTTGTTACGCCAAGTGACGGAGTGTTGCTCACTCTCTTTAGTTGATCAGTGCGCATGTTCTCAAAAGGCGGAGGATTTTATAAATCATTGCATTTGCCGAAACCCTGATGATCGTAGCACTGCGATTGAGTTGTTGCAACATGAGTGGATTGTTCAAAATGCCTCAAACGGGAAGGACGTTCTCACAGGGCTGCTGGGTACCGTGGGTGAGCCGGCGGCTTCTTCGGAGTCTGACAATTCCTAACATGAGGTTCACCGCACATTCCCAAACACACAGACACGCTTTCTTTCTCTTCCTCTTCACACGTGTTTGTGAAAGTGTATACATATATATATATATATATATGCATATATACATGGCGGGATAAATCAGGCGAACGGATTCTTTACCATCCCATTCCATTTACCCGCCCCCTATTCTGCACACGATCAACGATTGTTTATTTATTTTTTTCTCTCTCTTTATTTTTCGTTTTTTTTTTTTTTTTTTTTTTTTTTTTTTGCACGCCCCTTTTTCCTTCCTCTGTTTTTGCGTGAGGCATGCAGGTGGGCGACAGCAAAGAGAAGAAGAAAAGGGAAAAGAAAATTGTCTCAAATAAAAATTTTATGGATCAAAAGAAACTGAAGACGAAACCTTTTTGGATGCCTCACGTAGATTCATGTCATCGTTTAGTGTTTCTTTTTTTTTTTTTTTTTCTTTTCTTTTCTTCCCCTGAAAGTGTGTACAAATTCATGTATAATTGTTACTGTGTGCATATTACGTCTTGAGGCATGGTAGAGAGTGGGAGGGAGAGAAGATGCAATGAAGCAAGAAATCATTAGTTGACCGCTTGACGTTCCTCATACATTTGTTTCTCCTTTTTTTTTTTTTTATTGTTATTATTGAATTCCAAACCAGAGGGCGTCCATACGTTTATATTTTCTGCCGTGTAATTCTGTGACGACGGGAAACTCCAGTTTTTATCGAACTGCGCGAGAAGGTGGAGGGGAGTTTTGGTTCCTGTTGTTTTTCGTGTTGTTTTCCCCCATTAGTCTTTTCCAACTGGCCGGAGGATGTAACTTTTTTTTTCTTCTCTCAGCGTGGGGTGGGTGGACGGGGGGAAAAAGGGAAAAAGAAATTAATAAATAAATAAAAAGGAAGGAGTCTTTCAGAAGAAAAGAGAAGGAAAAAAAAAATAATAATGCATCAGAAGAAGCGCTTTTTTGAAACATTTGCATTGGAGGTTGAGGACAAAGATGTCAACGCCATCACCAGCCAGCTTGAGAAAAAGGGAGGTTGCGGCACAATGTCTCCCGATTCTGGGAAGCACAAAAAGTTTAACACGACGTCTTCTTTTATTGGAGGCGCACATGTATCATCCCCGTTTATGCAGCAGAATGACAGCAACGTCATTGAACCGCTACGCATGCTTCATAACTGCATTCGTCACTTTGCAAGTCATCCCGAAACGTACGGAAGTAATCTTCATGCTTTGGTGGATCGGGAAATCTGCTATGTCATGCGTGTAAAGGCTTCCGAAGCGGCGCTTCTTACACCAGGGATGGTTCCTGTCGCTAGTTACCCGCTTCCCGCTATCAATAATACTAAGGCAAGGAACAATAAATACCAACACCCTGCAATGAACAAATGTGCGAGTTTAATGTTCTGCCCGCGTTCCATCGAGGACGCGGTTTCTGCAGGCACGGTGGCTGGGGTCGATGGGATGTTTGGATTTGGCGCCACAACCTTCGTGGAAGGCACGCCCGGCTTTCTTTCTCTTCTTGATAGGGCTAGTCGACGTCGGACCCTACACGAAGAGCCTAATGCGCTTGAGATAGCTGATACAGCGGGCGACGTTTCTGCACTGGCTTCTAGTGCCACGGATTTAGTGACTTTGGGGAAGGACTCCTCTTTACAAGACGGCACGCCACAACAAGAAAGCACACGAGTCAGATTTGTTGCTTTTTCTGATGAATTTTCCGGAAATACTCCCTCTTCCTCCGTATTACGTACCGGTGCCGGACCAAAGCTTCTCGTTGATGGAACAAGCTATGAGGTGTCGTTTTTGCGATCGCAGCTCCAACAGGTCGAGGCGGCGTACAACGCCAAATGTATTTCCCACCATGAGCTACAGCAGGAAAATGCTCAACTGAAGTCGGAACTAAGCAAGACAGAAAAAAAGCTGCAGCAATACACGACGAAGAATCAAGAGATGCGGGTACAACTAGAGAGCTTGAAACGAGAGCTGGACGCTTGGAAGCAGCGTAGCAGTGAGTTCAATCTGGCTGGACACGCTGGCAACTCTCATACCTCGTCCGAAGGATCACGGCGTGTGCAGGCCATGCAGCTTGGCCATGTAAAACGTGAGTTGTCGCACATGTCACGTCTTTGGCGAGAGACGGAAAAGTCTTTACAAGAAACCAAACGAGCTTTGGAAAGCGCAGAAAAGGAGGCGCAACTTTCGCACCGTTATCTAGACGATGCGTTTTTCTTAATTGAACGCCTGGAGAGACGAGTTTTGCGACGTGACCATTATATTGAGATACAGCAACGACGTCAGAGCTCCTTGGAGGAAAAATATGAAAAACTCATGTGGTGTTTTGAGGAGCTGCGAACAATGAATGGGGGAAGCTCCTACGTAGACTTCCTCCTCTCCCAAGATAATGCATGGTCATTATTTCTTTTTGTGCGTCTACAGCGACGTTCTATGGGATATGCCCAGATGGAAGAACCCTTCCCGGCTAACCCTGGACCTCTTTTCTTCCGTCGCACACCATTTGGTGGCAAATTTTGTGATATGTACAGCCCGAATCTTGTTTTGAAACTTGTAACGGATTACACCCAGAGGAAACTTGGAAATATGGAGGGAATGACAGAAATGGCATGGGAGATTTCTATTCCACGCTGGCGTGGAAATTATATCATTGATTACGCTCCTCCTTCTGTTGGTGGAAATAGTGAGGGTATTAATACAGAGAACGTAATGACATCTTGGGAAGGTTTGTATCGTAGCTTTCCAGTTCTTTCACTGGCATCTGTTCTTCTTCCGCAGCCGAGCACCGCTTTGATGGGCAATGTACCCATAGAAGAAGATATACCCAACAGCGCACAATACGATCAGGCAACCCTTCGTTTAATAATATACTGTTTTTGGAGTGAGCGGTTACTTCAGTATAAAAAAGAAATGGAAAGGCGTGTGAGGGTGTTCAAGTCACCACGTGGGGAGCCCAATTCGGGTCAATTGCAAGGAGAAGCAAAGGGTGAGGGAGACGTTACAGATAGACCCATTTATCCATTAACCTTCCTGGCTGCACTGGTCGATTTTGTGCAGCGTACCTTTCCTCTCAACACGAAGATGGCAGAGGAAAATGCTGAGGAGGAAACCAAGAGACTTGTGGTGCGAGGTGTGGTTGGTAGAAACGAGAAAGCCGTTGATAGTGTACGAATGCTCTTTTCTACTATTTTTTATATCATGAAAGATGGTAAAGAAGTACCCGTGGTACTCTCATCACAGGCCCGTGAGTTACTATTTTCATTATACTATTATGCTGAGGAATACAAGGAGGTGGACGCTGACTTTCGACTATTTTATCTTGTTGCCCATCAGCAGGTTCCAGAATCGGTAGCGATTAATTTCTGGGCCAGCCTAGAGGCTTTGCGCAAAGATTGTGAGGAGCTTCTCTGTCATCATATTGGTCCAAGCTCGTCGTTTCGATCCAGTTTGAGTAAAATGCATGATTCTGACACGGCGTTCTGCAAGAAGACACCTCAAGAGGAGTTGATTCATGACACCCCTTTCAATGCTCTAAAAAGGGCAGTGGAAGTCATTGACACAGCCCCGTTGGTGGAACAGAGTACTAGTATTGAACCTGATAGTGACGGGGAGGGATATGGTCTCATCCTGCCAGGGAGCAACGTCAGCAGTTCTGAAAAAACATCTTCACATGACCGGACTGCTGAGCCTGCAAGGTCCGACTTTTATACACTCAAACACAATATTCATGAGTATTTGTCTCGTTTTAGGGAGGAGAGCGCCGTATCCCCTGCAGTACCGGAGAAACCTGAAAAGGGAGACAGTCCATTCAAGGATGTAGCTAAAGAGAAATCCGCGGAGAAGAAAGAAATTCCGACGGCGTGGAGAACTCTTGATGAAAGAATCGGAGCTGTTTTAGGACCACATGCTTCCTTTTTGGAGGCATTTAAAGCGAATCAGGGCCCAGATATATCCAAAAAGCAAAGAATTAAGCGGCAATCTTTCAATAAAGAAACAACATCATTTTCAGCCTCACGTGGACTCCTTCCACTAGATGAGGTTTTAGAATTAATGTACAAACACTGTTTTGCGACGTATGCCGTTTCCTGCTGTGGTGCGGCACGTTTTTCGCTCGTAGAGACTTTAACACGAACTGGAGACAGTTCTACCGTGGATGGTATTTTAAATTCGGTGGAACATCTCACAAAGGTTGGCTGGATTCCGCCTACAGAGACGCAGATGCGACGTTTGCGATTTGCCATTTCGATGGATCAACCATCGACCCTTGTGCGCTTTACGGATTTATTTGATGTGGATTCCCGTTACGGTTTACCCTCGCATTTTCATGATGAGTATCTTCAGCTAACATTAGATGCATACATGGAGCATCAAGAGGCATGGATGAATAACATTCTGAATTTTGTTATTCCAGTGGATGATGGTTATGGTGTGAGAAATAGTGATGAGATTGATATGCTTGTCCCCTTTCCAATCATTCGAAGGGCCGTCTTACACGTCTTTCGTCAATTATTGCAAAAGCCTGAGCAGGGCAATACTTTCGCAAAACACTTTCTTCTTTACTGTAATTTGTTACGGGAAGATGAGAATGTTCGTCTTGGGCAATTTACAGATGCTCCATTTTTTATCAATGCCCCTCCATTATCTCCGTCGGAGGCTGAGAGCAAATTTGCCAAGATCGAAAAACGGCGATGGCCTGTGGAGGAAGAGTCCGCTTCATGCTCGCTGTTGCACCTTTCCTTAGCAATTCGCATGACCCATATTATATGGGGCTCCTCTTCCACTCCATCTGCAAGACTGGCTGGGTTGGTACTTTCTTCCACCGCCAGCGAGCAGGCGAGGGGCGTGGAACTTCCCGGTGGGCATGGCACTCCCTCCAAAGGGATGAGAGATGGTGCATTTCTAAATAAAGTCAAGGAGGAGTTTTCGGATGCTCTGCTCCGGGTAAAGACGGGGGTGATGCAACACAACGTACTGCGTCATTTGGCTGCAGAATTTACGGGAGCAATGAGAGAAATGGAGGAAACGCCTTCACCGTTGGATCTTACTGTTGATTCTAAAGGTGCGCCTGAAGCCAGTTTCCACATTCGCCGTCTTTATGCTCCCTGGGATGATGACCAACGACAGGCGTTACCATCACGAGGAAGCGTGCCCCGCGGTGGAAGGCGATCCAATACACCTCGGCGAATAACGTCTGCTGTTTCTGGATTCAATTTACAGCCAGACACGACAGTAGAGCGTCATTATACACCGGAAGTGGCGTCGCTGACCCGATTTTTGCGTCTCAGCCGCATGGGTAAATTCAGGGGTGATAAAAAGAGGAAGTCGAAATCACCGAGAGGTTTTCAAGAAACGGAAACATTCTTCTTGGCGCCTTGTGCATCTTATGAGGCTGCGTATATGTCTCATCAGGCACGACTTGTGAGACGACTCGTAGAGGCGGCGAGTACGCCACAACCTCTCCCTGCAGTTTCAGCCGAGGAGATGAGTGCTGGACCGCAACTGCGGACCGACAGTGAAACGGCGATGGCTTCATCCTGCTTTGCGCCAGCTGCGGATCGTTTCAATTCCATTGACAGCAACATTGTAGAAGCCGCTGTCGCTGGGGCTGCGAATATCAATTCTATGAGCACGACTGATGATTCGAATATTGCACTCCCAGATGTAATTTTGGATGAAAACGGCAGCACTCAAAAGGGAAAACAGAAAATAGGGGGAAGAAACGCGGTTTATCAGAGGCATGTGTCGGTACGGCAACTGCACGCCGGTTGTGCAACTTTGAGTCTGATGTAAACAATGCAAGCAAGAACCATTTTTAAAAAAGGAAGGAAGGAAAAGAAAATGAATATTAAGGAGAGGCATATGCTCGGAGGAATTGAGAACAATTATTTTTGACGGAGTTTGTGGTTGTTATTTTGTTTCCGCTGATAATAATGTACAGGATTGATTGAGTTTCATATACGTCATCATTTTTTTTTTTTTTCTGGTTTTATTTATTTGGATTTATTTGTGTGTGCGTTTGTTCTATATGTGGTTTTCAATATGATTTTGCATGAAGTTTTAACACTGAGCGGCATTTTTCGCTAAAATTGTTTTGGGTTCCGTAGTGCATGCGTTCCTGTGTTATGGCAGAGATGTGAAGGTTGGATGACGCTGACTGGAGTGCGCCCAGATTGTTTTCTTTTCTTTTCTTTTTTTTTTTTTTTTTCCTGCATGTTGCTGTGGTTTTGTTGTTTTTGTTGTTTTTGTTGTTGCCGTTTAAATGTGTGTTAAACGATGGCGTGCCTTTTTAATTTTACTCCTTTTTTTTTTTTTAATCCCCTATTGTGTCCATGCACATGCATGTCCCATTGATGATTGGGCATGGAAAAGTAAGGAAAGGGAAAAGAAAAAACAAACGGCACGGTAATATATTATAGGGCTCCGGCAAATGGCACAGACGAAGGACCTCGGTGCAGTTTCGGACCCAAACTCCATTTTGAACGTGGAGTTGGAGGTGAAGAGTGAAAGCTGGATGGCATTCATGCGGCGTCTTTGCGCGGAGCGAAAAAGGATTTGTCCCATGACTGCTGTGTTTATGAAAAATGCACTTATGAACGCAAAGGCCCACAAAGTATCATACTTCATAAGTTTTTTCTCCGTATTTTTGGTAGTGTTTCTGTGTGTGATATTGATGTCGACGATTTTTAACCTCCCAATTGTTTTTCTTCGACTTGGTGAGGTACATAACGCGAAGAACGATCTCGCTATCACAACCGGAGGAGAGCTGCATTCTGCATCGTCGTTAAACTATTCGATTGTTGAGCAAATATTTCCACTTACGGATCCCCTACGCGGTTATCATTCTCCTCGGATCCGATTTGGGGGATACATTTTGAAATATTCCACCTGTTCAGGGATTAAAAAGCCGCAGGATTTATGGTACGATAAGAAGAATGAATTATGTTTTCCTGGTTGTTTGGGTGAATATTGCGATGGCACCGAAACTCCGGCTTTGGTTTTTGCTATCAACGAGGAACGTGAAACTCGAATGGGATTTGGGACATCATGGAAGGGGCGAAAATTAAAGAAGGGGGAAGTGATTTTGTCGATCGGTGTGGCTGCGGCTGCAAATAACACAAAGGTGGGGGATAAAGTTGTGCTTTTTGCATCGCTCGGCCCTCCTCTACATGAATTGTTTAGAAGTAATCCTTCACTGATTAGAAATACACGTACGATTGTGTCTTTAAAAGTGGTGGATATTGTCGCTCCAGACCGTTCCAAGTTTGATTCGGATGATTTTATCGTTCTGGACTACGATACATTTGTTTCTATGGTTTCTGAGGGATTTTTTCCAAAGCACAACCAGGAGGACGTTAAGAAATTTGAGGAAAGCAATCCAAAGTCGTGTGCGACCTCCATTCATTTTAACTTGGGCCCAAAGGAGCGTACGAACACATACAAGAACACGGACTATGCAACTGTACGCCTACGACTCTCGAGTTGGGTTAGTTCAATTGCCGAGCCACTTGGTTTTAATCAAATAACCGTGAACACGCCTATATTGGATTTTTTGTACACTGTCCGATTTTTCTCGCTATTTGTGGAATTGATCGTCTCCATTATTTTACTATCACTGGCTTTTTTGAGTATTATGCTCATATACTCGCTGCTTAATTTAAGTATAGAGAGTCAGGTATATGAGCTGGGTGTTAGGCGGATGATTGGATTTTCAAGAGGGACTTTGGTGTTCATGCTTTTTACGAATGCATATGCCTTTACCATACCCGCATGGATACTTGGACTTATTGCAGGACAGGTGGTGTTTTTAGGGTTGCGCTCTGTGTTACGTGATATTATTGGTGTCAATTTACCTTACATTGTTCCAGGACAAGCATTTGGTTGGGCGACATTACTCGGATTGTTGCTTCCTCTTTTTGGAGCCTTACTTCCTGTTATTAATCTCCTGAGACAAAATCTTTCGGAAGCTCTCAATGCCAGTCGTGGACGTAATGTAGGTGTTATATACAAAATTGAGCGCGGGGGTTATTCAAGGTCAATAAATTACATGATGTTTGGTATCGGAACCGCCTTTGCAGCCTTTGGTTTTCTGTTGCATTACTTTTTCCCTATTGGTTTGATGCACATGCGGCTTGGGCTGCTTTTCTACATATTCTTTGGTATTTTGATTGGCATGCTAGCGGGAATGGTGCTGTTGTCGCTTAACTTTGAGCGGACGCTTCAAACGGTTTCATCATACATCTTTTTTTTCTGGGAATCAGCTGCTGTATTCCGGGCTTTTCAGAATTGTCTGGTGGCTCATCGAAAACGGAACCGCAAAACGACATTGATGTACGCCTTTTCGCTCGGTTTTATTATATTCATCACCATTGCCTTTCAAGTTCAACTGAGATCGTTTCAGCACGGCATCCGGAGATCGATGGGGGCGGAGGTGGTGGTTGACTTTGAGGGCCTGGACTTGTTTACGTTTTCCAGGATGTCACATTTTATAAAGGCGGCTCTCCCTCAAGTCTCAGCGGTGACGTATCTTTCCGATACGATCACTGCAGGTTTCAACATTCAGAATGTGTCATTGTATTCGCCCGGGCGTTATCAGGGGGTTTTCATTAATTCGCTTGTTGCGATATCACCCAATTACCTCGATGCTCTAAATAAGGATTTTTTGTTGGTGAAAAAGTACAATCAACAAAGTCGAAAATATTCCATCTCCGGTGCTGTATATACCGCAAAGAGGAATCAGATTATTGTATCTAGCTCTGTCTTTTCGACGCTTCAATCCAGGTCTCTTGAGGATCCTGAAATGCTTGTAACGGCTATAATGACGGATGCAAAGAAACGATCCGTCGAGAATGTGCGTCATGCCGTAAAGCCATCTGCAGTGCTGGATGCAGCTCCTCAAGTTTCCATGACAAAGTTTCGTGAAATGGATGGTGTTGTGTTGACTTCATATCCTTCCTTGACGCGCTTCAGCGGGGTGGAATATTTAAGTGTTCGCAGCATCAAGATATCCACCGTGAGTCTACGAGTCCCAGACTCTCGTTACGTCAATTATGTCTCCCGGGTAATGGAAAAATATCTTCGACGCCGCCGCATTACCAAGACTTCTGTTCGTGACGACGGCAGAACAGCACAGTATTTGGGTATCGCAGATCGTACACTTGGTTTCTTTTTTATATTTGTACAAGTCGTGACGCTGGCAATCTGTTTCTTTTCTTTGCTTTCTAGCATGACGGCAAATATATCCGAATCAACTAAAGAAATTGGGATTTATCGCTGCATTGGTATGACTAGATTTCAGATCCACAGAATTTTCATATGGGAATCGTTTGTTGTTGTCATTGCCTCCGGCATTGTGGGTATCATTGTGGGCCTGACGATAGGATACAGTATGCAGCTTCAGAATTATCTCTTTACGCAACTGGAGATCCCGTTTGCGCTTCCCTATACACAATTGTTAATTGTTCTCTTCATGGCGATTGGAGCGGCTCTGTTGGCGAGTTATCCCCCAGTTGCATTTCTCCTTCATCTTCCGTCCATCACTCATATTTTGCGTCGAACTACATGACGTGCCCATTCGGTACGCATGGGATGTATCTACCCCTTTTTTTTCTTATCCATTGCTTACCTGCCTTATAAGGCTCACAGACAATTTTTATCATTTGTCTTTTTGTGGAGGTGTTTTTTTTTTTTCTTTTCTTTTATTTTCTGGGAGCGCGTGAAAATAATGTTTGCACGAGGTACATTGGCTACCTAACCAATTATATATATATATATATATATATATATATATATACTTTTCCTGAGAAAAACAATATATCTCTGTATGACTTTTTCCCTATTTTATGAATTTTTGGTTGACTGCAATTGAAGGAATCCGGGAACCGATGGTGGTAAAAAGAAATCATTTATTTTTATTTTTATTTTTACAGTCACGCCCGATTTATTCATGTTGGCATAAAGAAATTGCAGCGGTTTCTTTCATACGACGACGGAGTGGTGCCACATCGGCGCCCGTGTGTTGGGCTTTGTACGCCAGTGAGGCGATATTCATGTGCAGTTTATTTTTATTGGTGGGCATGGGCCGTCGGTGCAACAATGACAGGCTTACGCTTGATTTCAGGAAACATCGCCAAGCACTGAGAGAACATTTGACCCTTACGGGGCACTTGGCGGATCACCGGGCGCCTCAAGTAACAAATTTTGAGACTCAATTGCTCCTGCCCATCGTGTGCGGGCTGCCCGGGGGTTGGGGGTCCAGCAAGGGCTGACCATTGCTGGAGGGCGGAGACTGAGCACCGACCACGCCAGTGCCCTCGCGGACGCTCGGAATCGGCGTGCGCAGCTTTACTCTCAGGTGGAAGAGGCGCATAATTACTTGTCGGCGCGCGAATGTCACATTGCGGTGTCCGGCGATTTTATTGCGGGACGCGGAGACGCCGTGCCAACGAGAAGCGCCCACCTCTCGGAGAGGGCCACCAGATGAGCCCCCACGCATGCATGCGCGACGATGGCATCAACACACAGCCGCATCAACCGCATCGTTTGATGGCTGGGGGCGTGCCAGCATCCACGTTTCCCCAACGCACTCTCACGGGAGGGAGACGGCGGGTCAACACCCATACGTCTCAGGGCAATGTGGGGAGACCACATCTCTCTCACTCGATGCCTTTGCCCTCCCGCACTTCATCCTTGGAAGATGACTCCGGTGCAGAGGATCAGGTACTGCATTTTCTTGCATTCGACGTCACCACTTGGGTCCCGCGTATATGGAATGAGTGCATCTCCGGTGTCCTCCTCGTCGACCCCCGATGCGCATACAGTTATTATTGGCACCAGGCGGACTCTCAGGTTCCAGTTGCCTTTGACGGTTTGGTATCGTGCAGGCGCGCAGTGGAGATAGATCGGGATCCCACCGATCAGCTCATGGATTTTTGGCAGGGCCCTACTGCGGACCTTCCGGATGCAGCTCACGATTGCATCCGATCCCGGCATCCCGCTCTCCAAACTTCGCGACCGCCTTCACATGGCTGTTCATGTGGCTGACACCTTCGCGAGGGCAACCCAGCCTCTCGTGTAACGGCGAGCCACCCAACAACAAAAACAACAACGACTGTTGCGATGCCGATTGTGTCGTATTTGTGGACACGACGCATCTACATGCAACGCGCGCAGCGCAGCCAGAAGAACTGACTTGCAGCACGGACGGCCGCCAAAAAACGGCGAGGGGCTGCCGGCCGCTTATGAAGGCGGAAGAAACCAGCCCCATCCCTTCCTGTATGGAGTCGCACCGCACCGCCGACGCTCCACCCGATCTCTCAAATCGCCCGACGCAATCGTCGACAAGGGCAATGGAGCTTATCCGCCAACGACGCTCGACTGTGGTACGAAGAATCACCGACATCTCCGCTTTGGGCCCGCCACATGAGGAGCGCGAACGAGGTGGCTTGAGAAATGTGTGCGCTGCAAAGGAAGGAGCAGAGAATGTCACTAGTGGGGCAATTTTCGATTTTCGGTGCTTTGCTGCACGCACGAACAGCCGATGAACGAGGAGAGCTGCGCGGCCTTTTTGGTGGGAATATTAGATGTGGCGCCATCGACCCGACTACAGTACGCCAGGATGCTGCGGTCTATGTTGGAAATGAATCGAACCCCGCTGGACATGGTGATTCTGGGGATACAAAAAATTGCGGCGCGCTCGGAGACGAAGCAGACACGCCCCCTGACAGAGGAAGCGGTGAATGAATCAGTATATCCGCAGCCGAACCGATTGGAAGCAACGTGTTGTCTTACGACTTGCGTGGATAACGGCGAGTCGTTGGTCCGAGATTGCATCCTTGACACCCAACAATTTCACACTGGAGCCGGACGGGAGCTTGGTTTTTGGATTGGTCCGTGGCACCGAAGACGGCGAGGGCGGATCCCCACCGCGCCTCGCGGTTCGTCAGGATACGAGGGCAGGATGAGTTCGACACTATAAAGCTATGCAGGACACTTCAAGAGAACGAAAAGCCCACGAATCTTGCGGCTGCCCACTTGGAGCGGGCTCTGGCTCCTTGGAATGCGCCGTGGCATTCCACAAAACAGGGTGCGTTGAGGCACGCTGCTCAAATCGTGGAGACACACAATTTTGACCCACAATTGAACTCGCAGTTGGCGAAGCACGTCGATCCGTTCGACCTTCCCCAGAATACTGTTCGATATTTGAAGAAGTATATCACAATGCTGACCCAGGTGTCGTCGCTGGTCACATTGATGTGAAGGGAGACACTGCGGAAGGGCAGGAGCCCTGGTTGAAAGCGGAGGAGCGTTTCTCCATGATTTTAATCACAATCATGCTGCTACAATAACGAGACGCGCGACAAGGACGCGTCTGACCACTCCACAAGATGAACACGCTATCCCGTTACAGCGAGTCAACGTGCCCGTATTGAATACCAAAGTGGATCATGAGTCGGTTGAACCCGGCTACCTTGGAGAGTCTCATGCAAGTTTGGGGACTCGTCGGGCGGTCCCCTTTCCCTCCGTCTTCCTCCGGTAAAGCGCGCGAAGGCTCAGGGAGGATTCCAACCGCTGACGCGCGATTGTTGGGGGAAGCGGGAATAATCGAGGACGCTTTGTCCACAACAACAGGCGGACGGATAATGCCTTTTTCGGTTGTGGAGGAGAAAACCGCCGGTTTACGACGAAGATGGATCGCGTGGCCACGCGACAAAAAGAGAAACGACCCTTATTAGGCTCATGTTCCTCTTTTACACATTTCCCATTATTTGCCGCCTGTGATGGCTGAGGCCGCTTTCTGCCTGGATTTAAAGGCATCCTTTTTTCATTTCCTTTTACCGCGGGAGACGCGGCATCTTTTTCGGTGCCGCGTGGAGGACGGCACGCTGGTGGAGCTTACATGGCTCCCAATGGGATGCAAGGCCAGCCCAGAAATTCTCCAGATTATTACTTCGGCAATTGCGGGGGTGACGACGGTGGCTCACCGCCTCTGGGCTGCACCTCCATTGGTGCGTATCGACGTATGGATCGATGATATACGCATTGCAGGGTCGGAAAGCGATGCGACATTGTGGGAAGCCCAAGTGCTTCGTAATGCGGACAGTTGTCACGCCACGATAGGGGAGGATCGCAAATCGGGCGCTACGCAGTACACCTTCCTGGGGGTGCGGTTTGATTAAACTCACCAGGCGGTATCCCCGAGTGACAAGTTTGTCCGTTCTGTATGCGCCATGCCGGCGCTTAATTCTTCAACAATCGCGGAAATGGAGGTTACGGCGTCACGCCTTTTATATTTGGCTGCCATTTTGGGCACGCGTTTATGCGACTACCACTTTTTCATCAAGGCAGTGCGACGACGATTATCGGCACTTAACCGGGGGATTGTGCAGGAGACATCCCCGGCGAACCTTCCGCCGTCAGCGGTTGGTTTGGGCGAGAGGTTACGACACATCATCGGGAATAATCGTAAGCGAATCATCAAGCCCACTGAAAAGGCATCGGCCGCCATCATCGCGGATGCATCGCTCCATGGATGGGAGCCGTTTTTATTCCAGACTCCGGTGACGTTAAAATTGCCGGAGGGAAATGGAAGAGGAGGCCTTTTCTTATCATGCAGGCCGAGGCACGCGCGGTACGCTTAGCCTTATCGCTCTTTTCCGCCATCTTGCCATCCATAATGGACGTTTGGGTGGACAACACTTCGCTGCGAGGAGCGGCGAATAAAGGCAGCTCGAAATCGCACGCGTTTACGTGGGAGCTGCAACGGATATATGAGTTTTTGGACTCTCGCGGAATAAAGGCATCCTTTGCCTACGTACGGTCAACAGAAACCCCCGCAGACGGCATATCACGCGGTCGTGTGTTTACACTTCAGGACATGGCGAAGGGGTGGAACTTGCGAAGGGAAGCGGCGGGGTCTTTTGGCTGGAAGACCCCAAAGTCTGCCACTTCGTAAGTAATAATATTCAGATTCTAACTGAGGACAAGGGACCATGTTAGTGATCCACAGAATTCTACATATTGAATGAAAATAAAACATTGAAGCAATTAACTAAAGAACCTTTTTTCTTAAATTGTTTGGTTTCCATAGATTTTTAGGATCCGTCCAGCCGCCCGGAAGATTATTCTTTTTTTTGTTTGTTTGTTTACTTGTGTGTGGGTGTTGGATCAATCTTGTCTGAGGTGTGGGGGATGTCAGGCGGTGCACTGAGCCAAACCGTCATCTCCCATCTTTGTGTTCTATTTCTGGGAATATGTAACACGGCTTCATTCAGGCACGGAAGACTATTTTGTTTTTGTTAATGTTTCTGCTTGTAGCCGATGATCATCGTGTGGGGTAACGTGTTTTATAAGACGAGATGGGGCGTTATCTTTGCTTTTGGTGTGGATCTGTTGGCCGCTCGAAGATGCGCATATATACATGTGTGGGTGTGTTGTGTGCGTGTATTGTCCTCCCTTTCTCTTTCTTTTTTTGGGGGGGGGGTTTGAGGCGGGGCATTTTTTTTCTCTACTTTTTCTAGGTGGGGTGGTTCCTCTGCTGCGTGATCTATCTTGACGTGGAAGAGGGTTAGGGCGTGCTGTTGAACCTTCCTCTTTTTCCAAAGAAAACATATTTATATGCGCGTATAAGGTACAAGTGCGTATTCTGTGCCTTGGAAATGCCTGTGAATGTATACAAGCGACAAGGAAAGCTGCGCCTCTACCGTGCCCTCCTCAAACGTGCAAATCGGTTTCCATTACGTTCTCGGCGAGAAATAGTGACGGAGGAAGTTCGAGGTGCCTTTCGGCATCCTCTCAATGATTCACTAACGATGAAGGAGGTGGATTACAAGCTTCTTTTGGTGTGAGAACTGGCTGCCGCTATTCGGACCTACGCCGAGAACATGTACTGGTTCCATTCCCGAGATGAGGTTTCGAGGAGAATGATGCATCATTTCCTTGAGCGGGATCGTCAGCGCATTAGGGAGATGGAGCGGTGTAATGCCGTGGGAAATGCGGAAATAAAAACGCCAGAGGTGACTGAATTCAAGTCATCGATGTACCATGTGCATCCGGACTCTCACGGGAAGATTGGACAGATACCGTTGACGCACAGCCGTGACATTTGGAGAGCGCGTGGACAATATGGATCCGATGTTGGCGGTCCCCGACAGAAGTTTTGTGCCCTTCGCTTCAAGGCATTATTTTCACAGGGTTGGTGATTGCAACCAACCTCTGCGTGCGTATTTTTGTTGACCCTTTTTTGCTGTGTTATTAGACCTTGGGGTGTGGTTGTTTTCTTTTTTTTTTGTTTTTTAATTTGCGTGCACCATCCCTTCGCTCTCGGAGTGTGGGGCAGTGCCCCGTTGCCCCATTCTTGTTGTACAACAATATATTGACCGACCACTGTACAGCCTGCACACACTCTGCGCATGGCACTGCGACGGTGGTGGGCAAATAAAAATGTTACTTCTTACGAATTTGTTTGATTGTTTTGACACCCACACCCGTCCACGGATTTTGTTTGCTGATTGCGTTGGTGCTTCTTTTTCTCTGTGCTGCTGAGCTCTGCTGCCAGTGGCGACTGCTGCCCGCGCACACCTCTCCACTTTCTCCCAGCACGTCACTGTCCGTAGAACAAGGCCACCGAAGCAGTAAGGATGCTAGCAGCGTGGGGCGCACGACCAGCGGGCTGCTGACCTGCAGTTGTGGCGGCAGTGGGTCGTCGGCCGGTGTGGCAGCGGGCTGTGGTGCCGTCACTGCCGGTATGCCTGCGGCCGCGACTGCCCCGGCGTCCCTCTGGCCGCCCGACGGTCGACGGCGGAACAGAAATCGTGTCGTCTTTTGAGGTCGTCGGCTACGAGACGGGTAACACCGCGGCGCGAAGTGTGGACTGGCGGGCGGTCAGACGCAAGAAGGAACGCCTCGCGGAAGTATTTGCTGAGCTCGTCGTTGTCGGCTGGTACGGTGTAGGAAGAACGAGAGAGGACGCGGTGCAATGCAGCAGCAGCATCATGCACGTTCCTCTTTTGGAGGTCTTTGATGACGTGCCGAACGGTGTGATGCTGGCGCTGATGGTGGACCGCGCCCCGCCGGCGTCACTCGCCACCGTCCCGGTGCATCTATTCGAGGCAACCACCTCGCGCGACGGCGTCCGCCACACGGCTGAGGAGGAACAACGGGGGCGGGAGGCCATTCAACGGCACTGCAGTCATAATTATAGCCCCGAAATATCGCCCTGCACCGCTGCGCACGGCAGCCGGATTTTTTGCCACAACGAAGGCGCACCGCATACGACGGTGTGCCTAAGAAATGTGCGGTTTCTCACGGGGTCTGACGACATGGCGCAAATAGGAATTGACGCAGCCATGAGCACCATCGGCCCAGGCAACCGGAGCGGTGGCCACGAGGGTGGAACTTTGTCGTCACACCCTCAGCGCGTGAAGCGGTCCCTGCTTCTGCTGAAGCGGCGCGTTGTGCTGGTATTGGAGCATCTGAGTGCCATTGAGTCCGGGTGTGTTGCGTGTCCGGCCCCCGATGTCCTGCGCCACATAGCGAAGGCGTGTGCGATGCTACCTGTCAGCACCCACGACGCCTCCCTGTGCCCAGTCGCCGCTGCCATCATCCTCACCACCGCGGCCGACGAAGAGGTGTGCGGGGCGTTAGCCATCACTCTTCTCTCGCTTGAGACAAAATGCGCACTGGCCTTGTGCGAGCTCGTCAGAGCTCAGAGGAAGGTCCGGCGGTGGGAAGGCTCCCCGGCTGTGCGGAGCCGACAGAACCTGGCGTGAGTGGCCGACGGCAATGCTGACGCGACCCGTTATTTCCGTCGACAAGGGCAGTGCGGCGTTGGGCGTGCCCGTGAAACGTGCTACGGCGGAGAGGAGTGAGGCCCTGGTGGGCCCGTCGAAACAGCTGCATCACCCTCACTGTCGGTACATCGCTTTCTCTCTTTCTTTTTCCTTTTCTCTCCTCTCTTGCCTCTTCCAGCAAACACTCCCTGATAGGCTAGCAAGCCAGATTCGCCAGCGTGAGTCCCGTGATGGCAACAGACGACAGCGCTCCCCCTCGTTTTATGCCGGTGGAGGAAACGGTGCCTGTGCGTTCCGTGCACTTCGATGCGAGGGCGCTATTCAGCGCTCTGCCGTGCCTGCGCCATGCACCTATTTTTGGCACCAGTGTGGAGGCCTTCGGACCAAAGTGCGTGCTGTCAATAGGATTGTCAGAGTTTCTCTGCAAGGGAGTTGCCGACCACCTTATCCGTTGCTCATTGTTTCCCATGTTCAGGCGACGCTACGGTGTTGACGCCATGACGTACCAGCGCATGGCCAATTTGGCATCGATGGGCTGGTCGATGAAGCCGATCACCGCCATGTTCAGCGACATCTTCAGCTTCTTTGGGTACACGAAGCGCTGGTACCTGGCCGTCTCGTGCGTGGTTGGTGCCGCCTTTGCGCTTGCCTTCGCGCTATTGCCACCCGCGAAAGCCAGCGCGGCGCCGGCAGCGGCGTTTGTCTTCCTGACCAGCTTCACCAAGGCAAACGTGGACATCCTGACGCAGGGCCACTACAGCCGCTTGATACGCCGCATTCCTCTCGCCGGCTCGTCGCTGGTGAGCTGGGTGTGGTGGTGGGTGCTCCTGGGCTCCCTTGTCGCCTCCGTCATTGCCGGGCCCCTCGCCGACGCCAGTCTGGAGTGGATCGGCGTGCTCGTCGCCGCCACGCTGCAGTTTTTGACGACGTTCTTCTTCGTGATGAACTGGTACGGGGAGAACAAGAACCGTGCAAATCGTGCCGAGGATGCCAAATTCATGTGCACGAGCCTGCTGGAGGAAATGAATGATCCCAGCGCAAGGCTGCGAGAGATGGGCAACCACTCCATGCTGGGTCTCTCAAACGAGGTGTACGCAGCTGTGCCTGAGGAGGAGGAGGAGGAGGAGGAGGTACCGCCTCTGCCGACCTGCTGCTGCGGTGTCTTTGAGGTGAACAAGGAGTTGGCGCGACGCAACTGGAGGATAGTTCTCTACTGCCTTCTTGTGACAGCGGGCTCGGTTGTCATGGCCTTCGTTACCCTTCTTGGCGACATCTGGAGCCTGCTGTACGCCTGCATTGCCGTTTCCGTCTTTCTTTGCGTCTTCGGCTTCTTTGCACTCCCGTTGTTGATCGCCAAGACGAATTTGTTTTTTTTTATCAGCATGGCATCGTACTTTCAGCTCCCCGGTGCCCTGGACAGCTTCTACATGGCCAAGCCTGATTGCCTGCCCGACGGACCGCACTTCTCGTTCTTCTTCTACAACACGGTCGCAAGCATCATTGGAAGCATTGGTGGCATTGTCGGTATTCTGCTGTTCAGGTACGTGTTCTCGAAGAAGAGCTACCGCATCACATTTGTCGTCACCACGCTTGTGATGGTTGTGGCCAGCATCGTTGACCTCATCATTGTGGAGCGGTGGAACCGTCCGCGTGTCAGCGATCACGTGGTGTATGTGCTTGGTGACCAGATTGTCTACCAGGTGTGTTGCATGCTGAACTTCATGCCAGGCATGATCCTACTTTCCCGGCTGTGTCCGCGTGGGACGGAGAGCATGGTGTACGCGTTGCTAGCAGGGTTTTCGAACTTTGGGCAGGCCGTTTCGAACACCGTCGGCTCGCTGTTGATGGAATTTAAGTGGCCCGTCGAGACGGATCCCGCTGTCGGCTGCGACTTCAGCAACGTCAGGTGGCTCTTGATTGTGGGGCACCTCCTCTGTCCGCTCGTGTGCATCCCGCTGGTGTTTCTGCTGATCCCGGCCGCACGTATCTGCGACAACATTGACGTGGATGGTCGTGTCGTCCGGCCACAGGAGCCATCCGGCGACTGTAAGGTTGAGGGAGGCAGGGAGTCATTGAGTGCTCAAGAGCCCATGCTGAAGTGAGGGCGCACACGCCCCCGCCCTCCGTCCGCGACCCGGATGCCGTTGACGATGCGAGCTGCTTTTCGCCTGGTCGCACTTGGGGCCGCATGTCCCTCATCATGCTCTAATCACATCCTCTCTTTTGTTGTTGTTGTTGTTGTTCCTCTCCCAATTGTGCTTTATTATAGGAGCCCGTGAAGATAATGTTAGTGTTGGGGCTGAATAATTAAACCAACACATCCTGATGAGGCAATTTTATTTCTGTACGATTGTTTTCTATAATTAAGACACTTTGGTCGACCAAGATTTAAGGAATCAAAAAACCGATAAAGGTAAGACGAAATTTTTTCCTTTTTTTTTTTTTTCTTTTTGTTGTTGTTATCCTGTCCACCTTTTTTTATTCCCTCCCTCTTTGCAGTTTTTGTTTGTTTGTTTTGGCTGGTAGATTACAAAGTCTACCGCTTTTTTAGTAATAAATGTTTGCAATCCGAATAGAGAGCAACATGTCACGATATTAGTCATTAGAATATATATACTTAACTGGGGTAAACACTGAGGAGGTGGCGGACCTACTCTCTTTTCTATTTACCCCTTAATTCCCTTCTTATTTGATTTCTTTGGATGTGTTCAGGATCCGGCCACTGGTCCAGGTGAGAATATTCCATGTGTACGTGCGTGTCAGTATTCTTTTCTAAATTGCGTATAGAATTGACTGCTAGAACGTGTGATTGAAAAAAAAAAAGTAAAAACGAGAATGTGCGGGGGCATGCCTTTTTATATATATGTATAGAAGGTGCAATCGGCCCTTTTGATATCGATTTGCTAATACCGTACTTTTCTTTATTATTGTTATTATTGCTCGTATTGTTGTTGTTTTTTCTTGTTATTTTCAAAGTTTTGATGCGGTGTGCTCTGCCTTCCTTTTTTTTTTTTTTTTTTTTTTGTGTGTGTGTGTGTGTTTGCGTTTGTTTGTTTGTTTGTTTTTTTGGCTTGTAGGTTCTCGGCCTTTGTGGCAACGAGGAGGTGGAAAAGAAGGGGTGATGCAGGCGGTGGTGCACTACGGCGAACAGTTCGTGGAGGTCCCGGACGCGTCCGTCACACTGAAGGATATTTGTGGCTCATTTGGAATGACTGGCGATCTCGCAGGCGTCTGCATTAAACATCGGGCGACCGGGCGCGTGGTGGCAACGCTACCATTTGAGTGTCTGCCCGCTGCCAACGACGCACAGGGAGAGGAAGAGAAAATATACGACGTCTGCGCCCCATCGGAAGGTGGCGTGGGGGACTCCACCCCGACGACGGATGACATGACGGACATCTTGAGACAGTTGGTGCAGTTGGGTGCTACGTCACTCCTCTCAACGGAGTCGGAACAAAATCGCTCCCTAGACCCATACGATCCTCGTATGTCACCGGGATTACTGATGCGGACAATTTATCCGCCTTCTCTCTACTCGCCCTACCGACACCGCGGGGATCCACTCAATATGCAGGGAAGATTTGCCAATTCCCCCATTACGGGACAGATGACGGGACCACCGTATATGAGTGCCGTGGAGCCATACACTGTGGAAGCACCAACCGAGCTGACGTTGCAGTTACGGCCTGATCTTGTCCCGCAGAGCGAAGAGGAAGCACGTGATATTCTTCAAGGGCTTGTGGCTGCGGCCACGCGGGTAAAGGCCATGGTGGCCATGGCTAATGAGGAGGAAAAACGGCATGCACCATCAGACGTAAAGCCAAATGTGGCGCTCATGCAAATGAATTGAATACTTTTAACAACGTGTTGTAGTGTCTAGCTGGTTTGGTGTTGAAAGAAAACAACAACAAAAAAAAAGGTGTCGAAAGAATTTAATTGTGGTGGTTATTTTGTGATTTATGATTCACATTCCCATTTCTGTTGTTTTCTTTTTTATTGATGTTGTCTCAGGCCACTTTTGCTTTGGTCTTTTTTTTCCTTCTTTCCTTTTTTTTTTTCTTTTTTGTTTGGTTGGCCTTTTTAGCTGCCATTATTTTCCCTCCTGCATCGGTCCGTGTCTGGGCATTTTTTTTCCTCCTGTCTGTGCATTTGGGCTCACGAGAGGGCGTGGGAACACTCGGGAAATGCATCGTTCCAAGCGGTTTCGTCCCGGGCTACGCCATCGCAGATGTTGGCGGTGCTCATGGGCCTCGCTGCTCCTCACCCTTTTCTTTCTTGTGCTTAACAGCCTTGTTTGGCTGTATGGGTTTCGACGGAACCCATCTCTTACCCCGCTCCCTTTTCCCACCGACCGAGAGGAGCTTGCAGTTGTGGGGCCGGGGGTTAACGAGCCCCGGCGCGCTGGTTACAATTCATCACAGACACCAAATTTCGTCCTTTATGGCTCTGATAATGAAGCACACGAAGACATCATTTTGCCAAAAGATTTTGGTCATGAAATAGAATGCGTGACGAGCCAAAGGGAAAATTCGTCGCTGTTGTATGTTCGATTTACAGATCGGAAAAGAGTGTTGACACTTAAGGACATTATTAAGAAGGTGCATCACAATCATAATAAAAATGATTCTAATAATCATTATCATGACGTAAATTTATCCATTTGCCCTCCTTTACCAGAAGATGTGAAAATCCCTATCAATGACTCTTTTGAGATTGGAATGATTCGTGAATTTGTGGGTGGTATGTATCATCCCATCTACTGCAAGCAATGGAAACGGCATACTACAAATCGTACGGAAAATGGAAATATTGAAAAGGATGAAGTTGGCGGGGAATATGCGGCGTCCATCTGTAGTGCAGAAACGCAGCACAAGTTGGCTGAAGCAATCAATCATCCGCCCAAGTACGCTTATGTCATGATGGTCTCAAATCACCGTTACCTGGACGGTGCAATCGTATTAGCCGATTCAATCCGTGAACATTCCTTACTTAGTCGTAACCATGAAGCAGATATTGTTCTAATAATCAATGAGAATATCAAGAAGGAAATGTTTCCATTACTTCAAGTTGTTTTTGATCGCGTGCAGATTTTTCGTGGAATGCAAAAATGGGCACCGAAAAGCATTTTTAAGGCGACATTTGACAAAATGTATCTTTACATGCTAGAGGACTATACGGGCGGGATACTTTTCCTCGATGCAGACACTCTTATTACGGATAACCCAGACTTTCTTCTACAAATGCAAGAAAAGATAGCCGCAATTGTGAAATCTGAAGATCCTGGCTATTGGACCGCAGCACGCCGTGCGGCTCTCTCTTACCCATTAAAAGAATCCGAGTGGAAGAGGTTAATGAGTACCCAGAAAATGCCTTTTCTATTTGCTGTTGGGGACGAGGAATACTTTCAAACCGGTTTGATGATTCTTAGACCTTCATTGAACATGTTTCTTAAACTGTACTTGGAGTTTCGCCTCGGAAGTACGG
>NW_001849442.1:68720-104541 GCF_000209065.1 Trypanosoma cruzi
GGGTACAATCGTGTAGGGGCGCGTGATGGGTTCTTTTCCGTACATGTTTCACCACCATTGGGGAGTTGGTGAGGCGTCTTCATGGGGTGTATCATTTTACCGGGACCCCCAAGCCGTGGTTTAACCTGGAGCGTCTCGATCATACCTTACGGCCCATTCAGGTCAAGATGCGACAACAACTGCCACTGTCCTGGAAAGATTGCAAGCTTCGTTACGACTGGTGGACGCGGTATGAAAGACTTCACTTGGAGCATTTTCAGCGCATTGAGCTGGAAACACGTGCTTGCTGTGGTCCCGCGCAGGATGCAGAATTTATTAGATGGCGAAACAAATATGGTGACAAAATAAAGCAGATTCCATCCGATCTTCACATCACAAAATACGGTGGGGCCATGTTGTTGCGAAAGCGCACGCGGGACCTACGACTCCCGCTGGGTATAAATTCATTGAAAGAGGCTATTCACGCATCTCCAAAGTCTTACATGTGGCTTATGCGGTTTAGTAAGGATGTTGAATATCTTCATCCTGTACGAGAACATATGGCAAAGCTAAGGACATATGACGCTCCTCTGGCTTCTATGCATGAGTTGAACTCACTTCTATCCGCTTTCAACTCTTCCTCCACCACGATGCAATATCCGAAAAGAATTGCGTATGCATTTGCAGCCCATCCAGACGGTAAAGGAGGGAACACGCAAGACGGGTTGTGGTCTGACTGTGATTTTCAATGTGCCAGATTGGGGTTGCGGTGTAATGCGTCCTTGTTGATTGATACGCGAATTGCGGACTGCCAGTACAGTGAACCTCCAAGTAGCATGGCTAATGGTCTCATTCGTTGCAAGCGTTGCTTGTCTTACTACAAAGCTGGTGCCCCTTTTGTAATTTTTAAAAAAAATGAAAGGAATACCTTGTGGATACGGGAGGCTGAGGTTTGTTTTTTTAATGCATGGACACGCTTTGCAGTACCGAGTTGCAACGCGACCGAGCCACAAATTCATGAGTACGAATTGCAACATGGGGAGTTTTTGGCTCCCGTCTGTGCGTGCCAGTAGGGATTCCATTTATTTATTTATTTATTTTTTTTTTTTTTATTCTGCGTGTGTGCGTATGTGTATGACGGTACGCGACGCGGTTCCACACGGCAGGAAACATCGAATTATTTTTTCTCTGTTGTATGCATTTTTGCTTTTATAAAATACGTCCATCTAGGTTCCTTATTATTTCTTAAGACAGAGTTAAGAGAGTAACAAAAGGAGGAAAAAAAAAACAAATTGGGGGGAAAAAAAAATCCCTACACATGCTTATGAGGCTACTGTCTTGCAGAACATCCCTAGGTTCCTTTATCGTCTATTGTATTTTTCTTTTTCCAATGTGTGTTTTTTGAAATCTTTTGGATTTTCTATTCGCTTTGCCGTTGTTATGTCCACCGGTTTTTACATGCTTTTCTTGTCTCTCTCTCTTTATGGATACATGAAGAAGAAGAAAAAAAAAAAGGGTGAGTTTGCGCGTGCGTGTGTGTGGAGGAAACAAATGTTGAAAGGATTAGGGACATGGGAGTCCGCTGTGGACTCCGTGGAGGCGCAGGGCCAGCAGTCAAAAAAAAAGCGCGGAGGCGGTTTTCAAAGCCTTGGACTGGAAAAGCCGGTGCTTGACGGTGTACTGCGACTTGGGTACAACGTACCGACGCCCATCCAGCGTAAAGCTATTCCACCGATGATTCAGGGAAGCGACGTGGTAGCCATGGCCCGCACGGGATCCGGAAAGACGGCGGCATTTCTCGTTCCCATGTTGAACCTTTTGAAGTCGCACAGCAAGACGGTGGGTATTCGTGGATTGGTTCTCGCTCCAACGCGTGAACTGAGTTTGCAGATCCTACGCTTTGGTATTCAGTTGAACAAGTTTCTTGACCTCCGCTTTGCAGCGCTGGTCGGTGGAAACTCGCTTGAGCAACAGTTCGAATTGCTCGGATCGAATCCTGACATTGTGGTTGCCACACCGGGTCGTTTACTTCACATCATGGAAGAGGCCTCCTTGAAGCTGAGCATGGTGAAATGTCTGGTGTTAGATGAGGCCGACCGCCTGTTTGAACTCGGACTGCAGCCGCAGATAGTCGCGGTTATGCAGAAGGTGCCAGATGCGTGTCAACGTGCACTTTTTTCAGCCACAATGCCAAGTGTATTGGCAGAATTTACAAGCGCAGGACTCCACAACCCTGTGGTCATTCGCTTGGATGCGGAAATGAAACTAAGCGATAAACTGAAGCAAAGCGCCTTCTTTGTCCGTAACGATGAGAAAGTAGCTGCTCTCATCGTGCTGCTTAAAAAGGTCATTGGAGTGGCGGCAGGTGACACGAGCGATGGTACAGCCCAACAGGCTCTCATTTTTGTTGAGTCAAAGTTTCATGTGGATTATTTACAAATGATCATGGAAGCATATCTTATCTCTTGTAGCGCAGTACATGGTCAAATGGACCAGGAGGCGCGGCGTAATGCTGTGCAGGCGTTCTCAAGGCGTGAAACTCACGTTATGATTGTAACTGACGTTGCCGCGCGCGGTCTTGATCTTCCACTGCTGGACAACGTTGTGAACTTTTCATTCCCATCCACACCGAAGCTGTTTGTGCATCGCGTTGGCCGTGTGGCGCGCGCTGGCCGTTCGGGTGCGGCGTATTCATTCCTCACCTTTGAAGACTTTCCGTACTACGTCGACCTCATGGCGTTTATTGATCGTCCACTGCAGTGTCGACGAACCGAGGGTGACTTACTTTTCACGGCTGATGATGGCTGCTTTGGACGCATGCCGGAGGAAGACCTGCAGTTGGAGCTCGACTTCTTGCGTCGCCTCGCTCTGGAGGATGTGGAGGTGAGGAACATGGCGAAAGTCGTCGACAATGCTCACAAGAAGTTTACACGCACTAAGAAGAAGGCAACTCACTACGGCATTCAAGAGGCAAGGCAGGAGAAGTACCAGTTTGACAATACACCTCTGCATCCTATTTTTGTGGAGCGTCTGGAGGCGAAGCGCATTGCAGCCGATGAAGCGCGGTTTGATCTAAAGCGTTTCAAGGCGAAGGAATCCGTCCTTGAGATGATTCACGGCGAAAAGATGTTTGAAATCATGAAGCCTGTAACCATTCAAACCCTCTGGAAAGAGCAGCGAGAGCAAGCGGACGAAGACGACGCGGCAACGGGAAAAGGAGCAGCGGAAGAAGAGCCACAGAAGAGCGACCGTGCAAAGATTACGAAACGAGATGTGACGGTGCCGGAAAAGAAGTTATCCCTGGGAGAAAAACTGCTTTTGAGGGCACAGGAGCGGAAAAAACGGGAACGACAAGAAATGGACGGTGCAACCAACGAGGAAGACGCTGTCACTGTGTATCCCACGCGGAGTATGCACCGTTTTGAGTCGGAATACGGTGGAGGGAGCGGGAAGTACCGCGATCAGGATTATTTTATGGACACCACGAAGCGCAGCACTATGGAGGATGCGCACTATTCTGTGAAGGACGCAACTTTTGACGTGGGTGCAGAGAGTGCACAAGAGGCGCAGCAACAACGCCAAGTGTACGCGTGGAGTAAGAAGAAGAATCGCTTTGTACGAATGAATGTCAATGACGCAAAGGCTATGTTACGCGGCGTAAAAAATGAGGCAGGGAAAGCAGTGAACTTTAAATCGAAACTGGAGGCCTACTCACGGTGGATGAAGAAGAGCAACATGCGTATTCAAGACGTTGGGGAAGAGGAAGATCTTGGACCTCTCCATCGTGCCAGGGCCGCACAAGAGCAAGGCACCGGCGGCTACAACCATGACGGTGATGATGATGATGACACAGTAGACATCAGTGATCCAAATCAGGGGAAGAAACTGCGGGTTGGTCGCAAGCAACGTCGTCTGCCAAAGGACGGGCACATTCGAACCTTTGAGGAGATGGCGCACATCAAACGCAAGGCAGAAAAAGAGCGGGCCCGTTTGTCACGCAAAAAGCAAAAGCGAAAGAGCAAGTAGTCTCCGCAGGGATGAAAAGAAATGAACCGAAACAAACAATCAAAAAAAAAAAAAAAAGAGAGTCAAGGTAACAAAAGAGGGTTTGTGCCAGTCTCTTGTTCTTGTTGTTGTTGTTGTGTTGACTGACCCGTTTTTTCTTGCTGTTGTTTTTGCTGTGAGATATCTATGAGGGGCCGGCCTGTGGGGATGTGCGAAGAAAACACACAAGAGGGTGGCAAACTGGAAGAAGTCTCTAGCAATTTAACAGATGCTGCGTCGTAGCAGATGGTGGTGTGCGGCTAAAACATATTCTAGACATGGTGTACGCATTATGAAGCAGACGGATGGCTGTCCGTGAATCGGTTAATCGTAAAATGAAGAGGGAACGGCGGTAATCAAGAAGGAGGGGAAAGTGGCGAAGTGCCCATTATTTGCATAGTTGGGTGATTTGTATTTGCGTTTGTGTTTGTGTTTTCCTCAGTGAAATTCTCACTTACGCCTTCTCTCCCTGTTACTAACTCAGTTTAAAATGCGGATGCCCAAATCCCGGTGGTGTTGTTGACTGTTGAGAGAGAGAGAGAGAGAGGCATTTCCCTACACGAAGAAATGTACGCATATTGCTGCTCTCTTTTTTGTCGGTGTTCCAAAATGTATTCTCTTCTTTTGTTGTTATTGTTTCTTTTTTCTTTTTTTTTTTTTTCTTTTTCTTTTTTTTCTTTTGCGGGGTTCTTTCCCGTGTGTTTTGGCTTTTCTTTTTGTTTTGTATCATTTTGTTGTTGAAGGGACGGAGGGTAATTCATCTCCTCTGGGAAGATGCAAGGCGTCACGTACCCTCGTTTTGAGGAAAAACGGCAGCAAAAGCCGGTTGTTGGTAGCGTGCAGCTTCCACCAGTCAAGATGTCGAGGCAACCCCCAACGGAAGTGCAGAAACGACAGGGCATTTCCTCAAGTGACGTATCACCCTCGCCGAAAATGAAAAAAATTCACAGCGGCAATAAAAAAAGACGTAGCACCGTTAAAAACGTCACTGGATCTGCGACTTCTGTAGAGGCAGTTATGGAAATGAACAAAAAAGCCATGGCACTCATGAAAGATGGGAAAATGAAGGCAAGTTATGACGTGCTACAAACGGCTCTGACAGCTGCTGAGGCGGGAGTGCGCCGATTTCCGAGTCTTCCAATGGGGTCAAATTCAGAAAATCAGGAAAAACGTGATGCATGGCTTCTTGCGTTTGCAGCTACATTAAGCAACTTGGGATGTCTACAGCGTCGGGGCAATCAACCATACGAGGCTATTCGTTATCTCCAGGACGCGCGCAATGTGGAATTGCAAGTCTTTGGAAGGCCGTCATGTTCCACAATGGTGAATCTTTCCGCAGTGCTGCTTGAATTGGGTTCAACGGAGGAGGCTTTCTTTATTGCCCGCGATTGTGCCTTATCCTCAGAGGAAAGCGACCCAATGCTTCATATTATTGCGTTACACAACTACGGTGTGGCCCTGAGTCAGCATGATTCAGAAGAGATGCGACAATTGGCAGCACCTGTCCTTATGAAAGCACTGAGAGAGGCCGAAATTCATTTAGGCGAAGAGCATCCCACTACGATACTCATCCGCCAACACTGTGGCATGGATCTCAAAAAAACAACCGACGGGACCGATACATGCAGCTCCAATAATTCAGGTGCCGTAACACAACTCCGTGAAAGTCCTGAAAATTCCATCCAGCCACTGCCTCCAGGTGGTCGGCTGCCGCCTCTTGCCCCAGTTCCCGCTCATCTCATGAAGGCCAA
The DNA here is from genome assembly GCF_000209065.1 of Trypanosoma cruzi. Taxonomy (NCBI): domain Eukaryota; phylum Euglenozoa; class Kinetoplastea; order Trypanosomatida; family Trypanosomatidae; genus Trypanosoma; species Trypanosoma cruzi. Next base: position 74,495 of record NW_001849442.1, read on the forward strand.
AGAGGCCCTGCAGGTATTGAATTACGGAGAAATGCCGTCGATGGCGCAGAATTATTACTCTCCTGTTCCTGATAGCATAAAAGCACTAAACCGTCCTGAGAGCGCTTCCAATGATGGCGAGGCTTTATTATCCCCAACTGTGGCTCCAGTTCTGCGCGCAGTGGAAATAATGATAGCCCCTTCCAAACACAGATGCACTTCCAACGAACCTGCGGCTCCCTCGGTCGAGGAGGGCGTTGAAGCAACTTTGGCGAGGCAAGGATCCTCTCTGGTGGGTACACTGACTGCACCTTTGCTGCCATTGCAAGAACCGTCGAATGAAGAAGAAGAAGAAATGGACGAGAAAAAAGAAACGGAGGAGATGTGTGAAGATGATTATGGGAACAAAAGCAACACTTTGAGGGCCGCAGTAGAAACACTGGAGGAAAGGAGGGCGGAGTCTCTCATTGACTGTTGTGTGACGGACCCAGGGAAAGAAGGACAAGAAGATACTGGAGTCAATGAGGATGCCTCTGGTAGCGCTCATTATGACGACGATGATGAGTCTCCAATGAGAACCGAAGAAAAACGCATCGACTCTGCGGCTGTTTCAAACACATTTGAAGAAACACAACGGCCCGCAAAGATCACAATTCCTGGAGAGTATTTTTTCATTGGGGCCCAAGGAAACCGGTCAGAGCCGTCATTTTATCGTTTTGCGCCAACTGATGTCTCAGTGGCAGTGAACATGTATGGCGGTGAGCAGAATGTTGCAGCAATGAAGGCTCCCGAATCAACAATTGAAAAGGAAACCCCGCTTATAGATTTTGGCGACGAAGAGGAGGAAGAAGAAGATGATTATGATTATGGTCATGGTTATCATGAGCTGCGTCCCTTTGAGCAAAAGAGGAGGCAGGAAGAGGGAAAAAAACGAGTGGATACGGCTGAAAAGGTCATTGAAAAAAAGCGAGAGGTCTTTTTCAAACTAATTGGCGCTAATCCCACCTTACGTCGTCAGGCGCGCATACAACAGGAACGTCTGGAGGAGGAGGTTCTTTGCGCTCGAATTCGTAAGGAGGCTGAAGAGAAAGCGAAAAAGGAATACTTTGAACGCACTATTGAAGCTATTATCTTCCGCACAAGAGACAGAGCCGCGAGGAAGATTCAATCCACATGGTGCATGTGGTGGTACTCTGTGGGGAAAAGGCGACGAGAACTGCTTGTTAAGCGGGCCGAGGAGAAGGCGCGGCGGGAGCGTTTGCGTCAGGCTCTTCTTGAACATGAGCGGCGAGTAGAGCAGGAGCGACGGCGGAGAAAGAGCAATAAAGGAATCTTTGAGGTCGATATTATTCCGTCAGTAACGTCTTGTGGCAAAAAGTGGTTAGAAAAGACATTGTGTGTGCGGTATTTGGCACGGCGTGGTATTTCTCATAAAGATCAGAAGGAGGACTTTTTTGTGTCCAAAGTATCTAAAATCCAAGCCATTTGGAGGAGCTATCGCACCCGAGGGAAAATGCGAGAAGCAGCTTCTTATCGGGCACAGACATGGGTATTGAAACGGCAAATGGAGCGTGAGGTCTACGCCGCAATGGTCATTCAGATGTTTGCCCGCCGTTGTTTTGCTCGCAGGGCAAGAGAGAAAAACTTCCTTGAACGATATTGTCCACCAACAATAAAAATCCAAAGATGGTTTCGGTCTGTTATGCCTTGTCGACGTGCACTTGGTGTAGATCGGGTATCCAAGTGGCGAAGACAGTATTCTGCTAGATTGATTCAGCGAGCTTGGAGAGCGTACCTTTCTCGTCTTGCATACTTCATGGAGCGTCTTCGTTATAAATTAGATGAAGATAGAAGAAATGAGCGTGTTGCCTCTTCCTTGTTGCAGCGCGTTGGTCGTGGATTTTTATTTAGGTCCTATGTAGCGAGACGATGGGCTAAATCTGCTAATCTTCGTAGGACTATGTACGCTCTTGAATGGGGAGAGAAGGGGATGGATGAAAAGAAGGGCGGCATGCTCACTGTCGCCGCCTCAGTTGGAAATTATGTTCCTACACCCATTGAAGAGGTGAATGCCGTAGCGGAATTGGAGAGGGAAAAGTATCATATTGGCCTTTTTGTCGATGTCGTTGCAGAGCGTCACCGCGCTGAATGGAAGGAGGCCCTTCGCCTGCGTCCCTTTGAGGTGCTCCGACGTCGTGCCCATGAGGACCACCTCTGTGAACTCGAACTAAATGCATCCAGACGGGACCGAGCAGCGGTAAAAATCCAACGAGAATTCCGTCGGTGGCTGCGTATCCGTGACGCGCCATTCTCCGACAAAACGTTGCTACTCATCGCCCGTGGTAATTACCAGGTTTTGGAATACGGTCGAAAAATTGATTTTATGCGACATGCATGCGAACAGGACGCGGGAAGGGTTATTTTTGGTGAACAAGTCGCGCTCATGCGTGAGGCGAGAGCTGCGGCACAGGCAGAGTTGCAGGAGGTTCGTCCATTGGTGAGGACTCAAGTCCCTCATCACGAGGTGCGAACGCGAGAAGAACGCTATGAAGTGGAAAAGGAGTTACAACGAGATGAGCATTTGCTGAAAAAACAATTACTTACAGACACCCTTCGTGAAAGGCGAGAATCTTTTATGAGACGGGCAGCGGAGGCAGGGATTGTAGGGTCAGCCGTTGGCCGGACGAAAAAACAGCTTACCCAATAGACATAAATATGTCCGCGTCTACATCTTGAGGGGTTTCAGGACTTGCAGAGTAATTTGAGTTGTGGGGGAGTTGCTCAACGAAAATGGTAAAGATGCCCCTACAAGGAAAAGGGACGAGGAAAGCAAAAAAAAAAAAAAGAGAGGGAGAGAGAGGAAAAAAGGGGTTGTAGAAGAAACACACCTGGAGCAATGTACAGAATACAATGTTTTTTTGATTTTACTGAATGAGTTTTTTTGGCGACGTTACTTTTTTGTTTTTTTTTGTCCGCTTGTTTTTTTTTTTGTTGGATTTCTGATTCCGCTTGATTGAGGATCATTAGTGTAATACTATGTATAGATACATATATGCACATGTACACGTGTATACGCCTTTGTGTCTCCGTCCATGGAGCGGTTTTAATGGCCTGCACCACAGTGGAATTTCTTTTCTCTCTCTCTTTCTCTCTGTGTGTGTGTCCCCTTCCGCCTCTTGCTTGGAGTGAGTTTTGCTGCTTTTCTCTCCTCTTTGCTGGTGTCACTCATCATGTGACACTGGAAAGGTGGCTACATTCTTTAGGAGGAAAACAAGTGGAACGGGGGAGGAGCGAGGAAAAAGGGGAGGAAACAGAAACAAACCACACACGGAAGAACGGCGGGAGGAATACCCTTGTAGCGTCTTTTTTTTTTTTTTTTTTTTTTTTTTTTTTTTTTTTCCTTTAATATTAACAGAATCATCTTTGAGCTAAATTTTCTTCTTTTATTTTTCCTGTATTCTTGTAGATTGAAATGATTCGGGATGCGGAGTTTTGGATGGAGGCGCGGCGCAAGCACAACGGGGGAGATGCCATATTCACCGCCATGCTCCCGATGCTTCACGCCCGGCAGATTGTTCTTGACTCCGGTATAGAGGTAGATGAAAATGACATTGGCCGTGAAGACTCCGCCATTTTTTCCTTCCCCAGCAAATTTGTCAGGAAGGAGCCATTTGAAGATAATAAAGTCATACATCTTCCAAAATCAAATCCTTCGGGTAAAAAGGTTTCCTCATTAGTCTTACGCGTCCTGCAGCAGATCATGATGTTTGCAGTTCCTCTCTATTCACTGCAGTACAACATTCCCGCCATGTCGATGAGTTGGCGAACGAGCTGCGTTGTGGATAGAACTACGAAACAACTTATCACATTTGGGGCTGGTGATGGAGTGAAGGTGCCAAAACAACTCCATTGCCGAGGCTGTGTTGCCACCGATGAATTTTTTGCCATTTTGACTGATCAAGGAGAGGTATGGGTGTCAGGTGGCTTAAGTGTCTTGTCATTGGAAAACGGAAAGTGGACGGCAGGGCCTCTTGGAAAGGCCGAAAGCTTGTCAACTGTTGCAGAGAAGGCACTTTTGATAGTGGGACACGGAACACGTCTTGCATGTGTGACGCGGGCATTTGTTGTGCGGCCACTCTCTATTTTGTCAAACCCCGTGAAGTCCGTTATACCTTCTCGTCATGTACGTTTTTTGGATTTGGGTTACGGGGAAGATTATTACATGGTTGGAATAGACTCTGTGCTTTACAAAACGCTTGCGTCTAAACGAACGCTTGGGACCCCGCGTCGAGTTATGGCATTAAGTCGAACGCCGGTTTCTCGTGTGTCGTGTGGAATGGGGTTTTGTCTAATTATCGATCAAAACGGCCATTTGTACACGCTGGGAAGAAATAAAAAGGGCCAATTAGGTAATGGGCAACAGCAGAATGCACGTCGCAAGCCGTATCTTCAAAAGTCTCTTTGCCATCACTTCTTTGTGATGGTTGCAGCAGGGGATGCTCATTCTTTAGCCCTCACGAGTAGTGGAGTTGTTTATGCTGCAGGCAGTAACGAAAATGGTCAGCTGGGACTGGGAAAGTCCGTAGATACGATGTTGTATTTTACTCCAATTCCATTGCCAAGCAAGTGTGTAGGAATCGCGGCGGGACCGGCGGGTAGTATGTTTGCATGTGAAGATGGTCGCGTATATGTTTGTGGCCTGAATGATCAAAAGCAGCTTGGCCTGGATACATCGGCTCGGAATGTTTATACCCCCTCTTTTATTCCGGTGATAGCAACAGGTGTGGAGGCGTACACGATGGATTTTGGTGCCTATCAGAAACCCCTCATCACGACAAGGAACTCCGTTCAATCTTCTTTTCAGCCGAATGATTCTTCGGCCGCCGTCACAAATCCGGAAGAGACTATTCCGCAGCTGATCCCGTCCGAATTACTGCAGACATCTGTAGCGAGCGATGCAAATAGGCACAAACAATTTGAACAAACACCGTTGCCGAGGAAGGAAAAGAATGGGAAATGTGTAAAGTGTTGTGCAACCATGTAAGTTGAGGCTCTAGTGTTGTTGTTTATTTATTTATATTTTTTTTTGTTTTCTTGTGTTTCCTTGCGGTGCCTTTTATTATTATTTCTTTCTGTTTGTGTCTCTGTGTATGTGCCATAGTTTGCTTAACCTTGTTGCGTTTGTGTGTTCACACCAACGAAAAAAGAAAGAAAGAGAAAATAAAAACAATTTATTGTTCGTGTTGTGGCGCATATCGTGTCAGCAACACCGTCAGCACCTACGCATGCTGCACGTTCGTATTCTTTTGTGCTGTTTTCGAGATGTTGTTTCTCGCTTGTGCGGTGGATTGAATGTTTGCTGCTCTTTGTTCCATCCCTTTTTTTGTTGTTGTTGTCCTTGACGCTTCTCTTATACTTGCATGTATGCCAGGCGCTCCGTCCTCACTCACTGCGGCTGCTACCAAGAGGAAGTGGAGGGGCAACAACAAAAACAACATCATCATCATAAACAACAACAACAAAAAAAAAAAAAAAAAACGACGGCAAAAGTTGAAAAAAGAAAAACAAAAAGAAGAGGGTTTTTGCGTTGACGTCATTTTTCTTTTTTTTTTTTTTTTATTGCCCTTATATATATATATATGTTTCTTTTCTTTTGTTTTTTTTTATCCATTCACTTTTACTCGGACCGATATATTTCTTTGGACATTGTCACAGTGCAGGGAACACACACAAGGGAAAGAGAAGAAATGTATCGGCCAACAGGTGCCATGCGGCTGCCGCGGCCATCCCGTTTTTTCTTCAGGGGACGGCGCAATACGCCGATGTACTACTCCGGTCGAGCAGGCGCCGAAGGTCATCCCGACACGCTGGCAGAATGCATTGGTGCTGGTCGCACAGACCCGGAATGGATGTGGTTGAAGCTTCTTTGCTTCTTCTGCGTGAGCTCAACGGTGGGAACGTGGATTTGGCAGACGTACTTTTATGAGCAGGCGAAGTTTTTCAAGGATGAGCCGTGGTCGCCATTTAAGAACTGAGAGTTGGGGGCTGGCGGAGGGAATGCGGATGTGGAGGAACCGCGAACATGCAAGAAGAAGAAGAAAAAAAAAAATTGTTATTCAAGAGGAGCAGAGAAGAAATAGTGGTTTTTTCTATTTATTTTGTGTGTGTATGAATGGCAGGAAGAGTTATTTTTCTTTTATTTGTTTGTTGTTGTGGAGAAAAGAGTGACTTTTAACTTGCGAGTTTGTTCTGCACGCCCTTCATTTTTGGCTTGTTTTTCTCCGCACAGTTTAGGGACAAGTTAGGAGTTCAACGGAGCGACGAATGAGAGTGAGACGAAGGCGACATGTTCCTCCGCTTTTCCCTCCTTCTCTTCCGGTTTGTTAAATTTACATTTGCGCCGGCACATGATGGGAATTACTTTTGAAATTTGTTCATATTCGGAACCTACTTGGTCGATATGTTTAATCCACTGACTGCCGCCAGTACCCCTTCCTTTCTCACTTCATTGCTCTCCTACAGAAGAAACGCTGCTCACTGCCGCTGGATTGCCAGGGAAACTTGGGGCATGACAGCAATGCCGCCCTCGTTGCCTGTCCCATTGGATCCCCCTTTGGCCCAGTGTGTGTGTGTGTGTTTGTTTTGCATGCAGCTCGCCACGTTTTCTTTTGGGAAAAAGAATTTGATTGGTTTTGTTAATAAAAATGTTTGATGTTGTTTTCAGGTTGTGTATTATGTGATATTCTCCTTAAACTCTCTCATACCTCCTTTGTGTATTTCTTCTGCTTTCTTTTGACTGCCAAAAAAAAAAAAAAAGGAGGGAAGGGGAGGAGGAAATAAACAGAAAGGATAGTTTTTTTTTTTTCTTTTAATTATCATTTTTGGTTTAGTTTTTATTTACCGGCGAAAGCTGTCGTCACGGATATCGAAAAAGCCTGCATTGTACATATACATTATATATTATTATTATTATTATTATTATTATTATTATTATTGGTAGATCAATTGGCAACGTTTCTGTGCGTTTTTGGTTATTATTGTTGCTTTGGTGGTAGCCTTTTTTGTTGTTTCTTTGCTTATTGTGTGCACGTGAGGGGTGTTGCCATGCCGACGTATTATGAGCGGCTGGACAATTTGTTTGCGGTCTACGCTCCCGAGAAGCGGCCACTTGTTGCCGGCATTCTTCAGAAGTACAGCGGTCGAGAGGAGGAGGTGCTGCAGAGCCTCGTGAAAAAATTTGGGCCGGAGCCGAGTGAAGCTCCCAACAACACGAAAGGAGGTCATAGTTATCGTGAGCGCCTCGTTTGCTTTTACACCAAATACGCCCCAGGCAAGCTAGTAACCGTGGATGCAACGTTAGCCAGATGTGCAGGGCGTGAAGAGGAACTTTTTTCCGCTCTGGTTGAAAAATATGGACCAGAGCCGGCCATTTCTCGCGGTGATGAGGACTCGAGAAGTGTGGAGAAGATTTCTGACACGCAAAGTGACCTCAGCCGCACCACCTCCAGCATGAGTCTCGCACCGTACAATGTACATGATTTCCGATGGCGTTTGGCGCGGATTCTTATGGAGCACGCTCCGGAGAAGTTGGCGATTTTGGATCAAATGATGGAGAAGTACGCCGGTCGCGAGGAGGAGATGCTTGCGGGATGTGTAGCGCGTTATGGCCCGGAACCGCTACCACCAGACATTCAATCACCGAGAAGCCGTCTGTTACGTTTTATTGAACACTACGTGCCACGCAAGGCCTCCTCCGTGGATGTGATGCTTAAAAAGTACGATGGACGCACCGAATCTCTCTTTGCAGCCCTTGTGCACAAACTCGGCCCAGAACCACCAGCGCCTTCACCGGATAATGAACTGAGTAAACCAACTTACCGACAACGACTCATTCGTTTCTACGAGTTTTATGCCAGGGAAAGACTTGCTGATGTGGATACCATTCTCCGACGATACAATGGGGATGAGGAGTCAATGTTCCGTCTCCTTGTAGAAAGGTATGGACCAGAACCAGATCCTGCTTTCGATTCAGATGCACCCATCGAACCAGCCACAGACTATCGCACACGACTCACGCGACTCTTTACAAAATATGCACCTGAGCGAGTCGATAGTGTTCCGTATCTTTTGGCGAAATACAAAGGCTCTGAATCTAATATTATTAAGGCTCTTGTTAAAAAACTTGGGCCGGAGCCACCTTTTGATGCTTCCGGCACTCAATCTGCGATGGTTCATTTGGGCAATGGGGATGAAGGACCCGGTAACGATGTTCCACCTGGCACACATGAGTTTCGAGATGATGACGGAAAGGAGGGCAGTGAAGTTCATGGCAAGGCGGAGAAACCAGAGGAGTGGTTGAGGCATCTCTCGTTGCCCCTCTCAGCGTATCGTCGGTATGCTGTTAATCGCTTAGGCGAAGATCGTGTTAGTGCGTTAGAGGTTCTTTTTGGTATTCCTCGTTTGTTATTTGACGAAAATGGTGGCGATGAGAAGGATGGAAGGCGCTGGGTTATTGTAAAGGCTGGGATGGCCTCGGAAAAAAAATTAGACGCTGCACAAGAGAGTGAGGAGCTTAAAGAGCCGATGATCGCAGAATGCATCAGTGCCAACTTTGCATGTCTTGTGTTGATTTTGGAAACTGTGAAATTTCCTCTGCCCGCGGTATACGATGAGGGGAAGGTGTTTTCTCTTTATCCCTTTTGCACTTTACTCGGTGATCGTGACCGGTTTACCCTGCGGACCTGTGCGGCAATTATGGACCTGCGAAAAAGAGTTGAAGCCGAAGTAGCCTCCCTTTTGCATGAGGAGGAGGTCTGTCGAGGACTTCTTCAGCGGACGGATGGCTGGAAGCAACAACATATTATCCGTTTGGAAGCCAAGGAGGCGTATAAAGAGCGCCTTGTTCAGAAGTCAATTGAGCTTCTTCCCGAGTTTGAAGAGAAGGAACGACAGGATATTATTACGGTGGAACAAATTGAAATAAAAGGGAAGGCGTTTTGGTTTTATGAGGGTTTGCAAACTCCAATGAGCACCTGCGAAGATCTGCAGGTTCCATACGGTCGGCAAAGGCTGGGAAATGAGAAGAAAATGGGTGTGGGAGGCAAACATGTGGGTTCACCTCCACCCCCTGCGGGTTGTCGTGGCTTTTCTCAGTTGATTTTTTCTCACCTTTTACGCGGCCAAAATCGTGAAAATTATGGGTTGAGGTCTTTGCAATCTTATAAAGGCTCTGCAGAAGACACGATGGATGTCTCTTTGCTGAGCGGGCAGAAAATGGGGTCGCCTGACACCGTCACTACTCCTATCTCGTGGGGCCCGAAACACAGCATTCAACAGGAAAATAGCCCATGCAACCTTTTGGAAGCCTCTCCTCCGCCAAGAAAACCTCGTGGGGCGGTGGAACCCACTGTACGTGTGCTTCGATTTAGCAGTAAGAGAGTATGGGTGAATGGGCAGGTCACGCACGCCGGGAATAAGGTGGATATCACAGGGCGTGACAAGTGGGGTCCATCTAAGGACGGACGAATTTCTCAAATTGCAGCCGTGCCGTGTCGTGACACACGCGAAGCCATTTTGTTGGGTGAAGATCCTGGCAAATTCTGCAAATCAGGTAACAACTGGTTGGTGTGACAGTGGGTTAGACCACGAATTTTGTGACAAGCCCTTTCTTTCTTTTTTTTTTTTTTTTTTTTTTTTTTTTTTTGAAAGAAAAAACATTTTTTATTCCGTTTTGGAGAGCGTATATTGTTAGGCTCTGCCCCATTCTTTTCAGATCTACTTCACCCTCGGGCCTTCTTTTGCGTTTTATTGTTTTCTCTCTTTATGTATTTTTGTGTGATTATTGATTATTGGCGATAATTTTTTTTGGGGGGGAAACGGGTGCATCCCATGCTCTTTGTTTTTCCCGGGCTAGAGGCATTCTCTCAAGCAACAGTCGTGCCCGTAGTGTACACAAGGATTTATTTGTTTCCAGTTCTCTGCACGATGATGTCTGTTTTAATTTCATTTGCATTTGTGTTTTGTTGTATTGGGTCTTCTCCTCCTCATTTGTGTATTTTTTTGTATGTTTCTCCATATTTGCGGGGATATCCTTGGCAATGTCCCGTGTGTCATCTTTTGTGTGAGTTCAGCCTCCCTCCTTCAGATAAACAGAGACGATGGCCGTCGCCCTTCCCAGACGAGTGCGGCGCACATCATAAAAAAAGAGAAATAGAGGAATCCTGTTAATTTTTATTTCTTGGTTTTGCATGGAGACACATATCGTGTCTTCCTATCGAGCGTACTGGTGGAGTTGTTTGTTGTTTGTTGTTGTTCCCATAACCCGTTTAAAACGGTAGATTTCTCTTTTTTTTTTTTTTTTTTTTTTTTTTCTCCCCCTTTTTTTCCTTTATTATTGTCACTTGCAAAGAAAACGAAAATGCGACGTTCAAATTTGCAACTTTACATGACCGGCTTCGGTCCTTTCAAATCTATTACGGTGAATCCAAGTGCCATGATCGGAGAATCTGTTTCGAAGAGAATGATGGAAGACAGTGAACTTCAAGTGCATTATGAGAAACTTGAGGTCGGTCTAGAGGCGGTGTCTGCGTACTTTGACGGCCTTGAAGGTGCTCTTGCACAACACATGGAAGACAACCCTGACGGATGTGTTCTGCTTCTTCATATTGGGCTCCACAGTCGTGAGGAGGAGGGGAAAATGCGGTTGGAAGTGTGCGGCTACAACGAACTTGAGGGTTCTCCCATTGATGAATCAATTCCCATGGATGTATGTTTGGAAAGCATGCTTGTCCGCGATGGGTGTGACGAGTCAAAAGCAACAGCAGAACTCATAGAGGAACTTAATGCCGCGATATCAAAAAGGGGCCGCAGGGAAGGCGACCGCCAACAGCCGCATTGGATTATATCCCGTGACGCTGGACGGTATTACTGCAATTACACCCTGTATCGAAGCTTGAAGTTGCAAAAGAAATGGAGGGGGCGTGTTTTTGCTGTTTTTGTTCATGTCGCCAACCCTTTCACATGCAATAACCCTAGTCTGGAGGAACAAACTGCGCAGGTTCTTTCACTCGTATCAGGGCTTGTGCGAATTGTGCGTAATAAACATATAGTATAATAACGGCGAGGGTGTTTTTTTTTTTTTTTTTTTTTCCTACTGATCTTTTTTTTTTTTTTTTTTTTTGTAAAGGTTTCGTGACTTGGGTCGTAGTTTTCACCGTCTTGATGTGTGCATGTTTGTGGGTGTGGGTGTCTCATCGATTGTTCCTGTTTGAAGATTCACGGCCCATAATGTGAGGCTGCACGATTATTTTTATATCTTTTTGTTTCCGGAGGGATGGATGGATGGGTGTATATGATCCCGGTGGTCTTTTGTGACCTTTATGGATGGAGGATCCTTATTTATTTATTTATTTATTTATTTATTTATTGTTTTAAACGAGTTGCTTTTTCTTTATTGTTTATTGCGAGCACACATTTTATTTTCTCATGTCATTACTTGTATGGTTGATGTTGTTTTATGGTGCTGTTGTCACGATCACTGGTTGCTTCTTATGTTTTTGTTTTCAGTGCACCTCCCATCATTGCCACCATCCCTACAAAAGCAAGAGGAGACACTTTCTTCTCCGGGCCTGAGAGGAAACGGAGGACGGAGGCACAAAAGCGCAGGAAGAAGAAAAAGAAAAAGGGAAAATAACAACAACAACAAAAGAAGAAGAAGGGAAATTTAAATAATTTGACGTAAAAGTGTAGATGTTTCGGCCACCACCGTGGCTGCCGTTTATTGAATATGTCCTTATGGCGTTAGAGCATCCGCCAGATATGTTTGTATCAAGATTGGCTGCGTGTTGTACCATGCTTTTTTTAACCCGCTCGGATCCGGAGTTGCTGCGGAGCCTTTGTCACAAATGGGCAATCCGCTTCTCAAAGGATAGGGACACGCTGGTGGCTCGGATACGGCGACGTGCACGGGAGTTTCAAAGCCCTCCTATCAGATCCCTCAGCTCCAATGATGGTGTCAGCAACCTTCCGCCTGGCCCCAAACTGTGCGACCCAGACGAGTGCGTGGAACACTTTCTCAGGCTTGTGAATACACTTGTACCAATGTACTTTTCTTGGAATTGGCATCGTACGGAAGATGTGATTAATATCAACAAGGAGTATGAGGTGTATGTTAGACAGAATATACTCCCCATGTGCATGTCGACAGATCCAGAGGAGGATGTGTCGGATGAAGATGAATCCTTCTCCATTTTTCCAGAACGTCTATCACCGTGCAGTAGTGAACATATTTTTGGCTTCACAACAAAAGTCCCCGGCGGTCAACCAGACGGTGAAACGAAAGGGGGTTCTTTGAATTTTCATAGGCTTACTTTCACAACCATTGGGAACATCTCAGAACGTCTGCAAAAATCGCCTAATGGTCTTGTACTTGTATTTCACGCAAGATTTTCTGCAAAGAGCTGCGAAGCTCTTCATATATTTGAGGATATTCTTAAAAAAGAGCTATTGGATCCCGTACCAACTGTTTCTGTTGTTCACGTTGTCGCGGAGCCGGAGCTTGCGAACATGTTTAACATATCATGGTTTCCAACCATCATCTACGTGCCACCCCTGGAAAGGGGCGATCCCAATCATTCATTGGGCAAGGAGGGGCGTCCTCCGTCAGAAAACAATTCTATGGAAGTAATATCTAGCCTCTCCGTTCGGAGTGATAAAAGTACAAATAATAACGCGTTTCGCATGGCTGTATTACGTAATTCAGGGCCATCAATATCCGAAGCTCTGTATGGTGTGCCTTCAGACCCGGGAAGCCCTTCTTCCACATTGCATGGATTTTGTACCAATGAGGAAGAAATTTATACTATCATTGGGAAAGGAGATTACCGTTTTTACCCCGCAAATGCTGTTATAACCATTCCCGCGCTTGTGGAGTGGATCAACAACAAGGGATTGAGCCGGCCGCGCACGAAGGATGATGAGGATTGTGTGAGCCGTATTAAGGTTCTTCGTGAGGGTCAGAAATTTAGGAAATGCCGTGAAATGGTGTCAGCAATAGTGATGCTGCGTCAATTGCAATGTAGTTCAGTGGAACACTGCAGGTTGGTTGAAGGAGAGGCGCCGGTATTTATTTTTATGGGCGGTGGCATGGCGGCTGGCAAAAGTACTGCGGCGACGGCGTTGTCACGCAGTCTGTGGTGGGAAAAAAATAAAGCCGACATCGTGCTGGTGAACGCGGATGACTTTAAAGTTGCCATGACCCCGTGGTCCGAAGGTGCAAAGACGATGCACGAAAGCAGTACCCGTGCCGCGGAAAAACTTTTGGTGAGAGCGATCAATCAGGGTCGCAACATCGTCTTTGACAGCACCATGATGTGGCGTCCGTTCATTGAGCAAGTCATAAGCATGGTCCGCAATGCACACACGACCTTGTATCAACAAGGTGTTGGGTATAAGGAGAATGGAGCCATTGAGGAGTACTTCAAGCCTCTTGAGCCGCGATCCAGACCGTTGGCCAATCCCTATGAAGTCCGTTTTCTTGCCATTACGGTGGAACCAGAAATTGCCATCCCCCGTGGAATTCTTCGTTGGTTTTCAACAGGAAGGGGTGTACCCATTCCAATGCAACTGCGCTCGTTTCGTCTCTTCGCGGAGAATTTTGAACGTTACATTGAATTGGTGGACAGCGCCACGCTTTTCAATAACAACGTGTTTGCGGACCTTACGAAGGGTGAATTGCCTCCTGTTCTCGCGGAAAAAACGGAGGAGGGCATGTTAATTCACGACGAAGAGGCCTATGCACTCTTTATGCGTCACCGGCATCTGAACGAGGGTGCGGAAAACAACTTGGAGCTTTATTCCTGTAATTAACACCGTGGGGGGGGAATAATTTTTCTTTGATGTTGTGTACGAGTGTTTATTTGTCCTTGTTGTTGTTGTTTTTTTATCACGTCCTTTTCTTTCAGAAACCGCAGCGACACGAAATGCGAGGGGGAAAAAAACGGAATTTGACGCGTGCTGGGCGGATACGAAGGGAGGAGGGGCCAAAAGCGGCAGAGTTTCCACGTCGAAGGGGACACGCGGGCAACGGAAAGGGGGCATCAAGAGAGGGGGGAAAACAGTGGAAAGGAAGGAAGGAAATCATGTAAATTTATTTACTCTCGTCTATTTCTACACCACGTTTTTATTTATTTATTTTATTTATTTATTTTTTGTTTGTGTGTGTGTGTGTGTGTGTGCCGGACCCAAACGTCGTGAGGCGCTAAAGACATGTGTTCTTTGCATGTATTTTGCCCTACTGTGATGTTTCACCTTACATGTATGTATCCATATTTTTATGATTATGTGGGCTTTTTTTGTGTGTGTGTGTGAAAATTGAATTTGGTTGGTGAATATGAATCGCGGATGATGCGTACCACTTCATGTAATGAGGGAGTGAGAACGTGGCGTTGGAAATTCTGCATTGCTGTGAATAATTAAAGGAAAAAAAAGAAAAATACCGCATGCTAACACAGATATGCGTAATGATCAACTTGTCCATATTTATATGGCTGCATGATAAATACATTTTTTTTTCTTCTTTTTAAAGCTAATATAAAGTATTATCTTGTTTGTTTGTTTTTGTTTTTAAATGACATTTCATACAAAAAAAAAAAAAGCGAGTGAGAGAGAGAGAGAGAAAGAGAGAGGCTTTGGATATATATATATATACCTTGGCTTCCTCATTGCGAATTTATTTTTATTTTCAAAGATACCGCGTTGGAAGGTAACGAGAGCGTTGTTGTTGTTGTTGTTTTTTTTCTGTTTTCCCACCCTATTTTCCGGTGCTGCCCTTCACGAGGGGGACTCCGACGGCTGCGTGGCTCTTTTGATGGCTGCCGCTTTTTTAGCCTTCAACGATCTCTGTGTTTACGGTATATTTTTTTTGAATGTGTTTGTTGGCTGGCGTGCGTGTGTCTGGGTGTGGGAGAAATCCTCTATGAACTGTGTGGAGTGCTGGGTGCACTGAATAAACTGTTTCTCTTGTTGCACCTTGTCCTTGTAGGAAAAGGGCGCCAGGGCCTCATACAAGCGCATATTCCCTGTTTTTTTTTTTTTTTTTTTCTTTTTTTCTCTTTATCCCCGCTGACATTTACGTGCAAAGGGAGAGAGTGCGTGGCAATTGGCGCACGTTTTTAGGTTGCACGTGCAGCTAAGAAATCAACCAGCACGACTGTGTTTATCTCTTAGCTGCCAGAAGGAAAAGCAACCGCGTGTACATCAAAGGAAATTAGAAACAACAAGGGAAAGAAAAAAATAAGGGGTGCAATTGCCGCGTGTGTGTGTGTGTGTGTGTGTTGGTGCGGGAAACACCAAAACACACGAAGGAAGAAAATCGAGGAAACAAAAGGGCGACAAGAATAACGATACACAAAAGGGTTGTATACATATAATACATATATACTTTTCTCTCTTGCCTGCAATATACATATATTTTACCCGCAGCCTGAGTAGAGGGGAGGGGGGTCGAGGCAATATACACATACCTATATATATATATATATTCACGGGCATCATACGTGGGGCGAGAAGGCGCTCATAAAGTCGTTAAACATATTTGCCGTCAAAGTCTCAAGCGGATCAAAAGAAAAGGAAAAGAAAAGAGTACTCCCACTTTCTTTTTTTTTTTTTTCTTTCTCCAAAGTTTTTTTTTTTTTTTTTTTTTTTTTTCCTTTCCTTTTTGCTATTGTTTATTTGTATTCTTGAGGTTACTTGTGGCCCCTGCCCACTCCCCCTACTTATAACTGACGAAAGTGAAGGGGCGGTTAACGAGGTGAAAATAAAAGAAAAAAAGAAGAAAAGGGGGGGGAGATATTTGTGATGTTCTCCTCGCGGTTTTTCTTGGCGCCTATTCGCCTGGTGGAGTGCCCTCGCGACGCAATGCAGGGACTTTCTCACTTTATTCCGACGGCGCAAAAAATTCTCTATTTGAATGCTCTCTTAAAGTGCGGTTTTTATTCAATTGATTGTGCCTCGTTCGTTTCCCCGCGGGCCGTGCCGCAGATGCGAGACAGTGCGGAGGTGCTGGCTGGCTGCAATCATGCGCTTCTAACTGGTGAGGACGCCCCGAAACTCTCAGTTGTGGTTGCATCCCACTCAGGGTTTAAGCGCGCGCTTGAAACACCCATTGTAAGCACCATTGGATTTCCACTTTCCTGCTCCGAACGATTTCAACAACTTAACACAAAAAAGAGCATTGCGGAGGCCCTTAACGAACTCACGGAAATGCAAAAGGCTGTTGTGGATACGAATGCGGCTCTATCGTCCAGTAATGGGATGTCATTGGAGCTCAATAAAAAAAAGGAACTGCTTGTTTACCTTTCTATGTCGTTTGGTAACCCATATGGGGAACCGTGTGGTCCAGAAGTGGCGGAACAACTTGTCTCGAATTTGGTTTCCATGGGCGTGCGCACAATCAGTCTCGCTGATACCATTGGCGTATCTGAGCCGCAGAAGATACATGATCTTTTTACAAGATTGCAGAAGAAGTTCCCGGATGTTTTTTTTGGTGCACATTTCCACAGCAACACCGCGACATCTAAAGAAAAGATAATTGCCGCCTTGAAGGCAGGGTGCCAGATGATTGACAGTGCACTTGGAGGTATGGGGGGATGTCCCTTTGCAAAAGAGAACGACCTTGTTGGTAATGTTGCGACAGAAACGGTGCTGCAGGCAATAGATGAGCTGAATCTTCTGCCCTCATCAATTGACCGGAAGCAAATTAACGAATGTGTTCTTCTTAAGCAACATATATTTGGGGTGACCGTGAAGGATATGTTATTGTCACAAAGCCTGCGGGATGAAAAGCGTTTTTTCCAATTATGCCAAGAACACTTCAAACTGTATGATGTAAAAGACACGGGAATGTTAGACTACGAGGGGTTTCGCTCCAGCATGCTTCGTGTTTTTGAGGAGTTGGGCTGTGATCCGCCAAGTGAAGAAAAAATTTGCTCAAGCTTCCATAAGGTTGATGTGCAAAAGCTTGGATGTATCACACTTGATGCCTACACGATGGGCGCCAGGAGACTCCTCATGAAGCGGCTGGGTTTTTTTGCCAATGTGAAGAGCGGTGAGACCGGCGGTTCCCGTAGGATTGCAACTGCCTAAGAGCAAAAAAAAAAAACAAATCTTGTGGAATAAGAAGACGAGGGAACGTCCCACTCACGCATTGAAAGGGAAGAATAATGACAAGAAATAAATACGGCCTTTTGTTTTTGTTTTTTTTTTTTTTTTTTTTGTTTTTTTGTTTGTTTGTTTTTTTCTTTTTTGTTCTTGTGGTGGTGCATTCATTTTGTGTGAAGGAATGTGTTGTATTTTTTTATTTTTTGGGGGGGGTTTTTGGCCGTGAATACTTTAAAATTACTTTGCATTTCAGTGTTTGTGTTGTTTGCCTATGCGATGGCGGGAATGCACGAAAATGTGTGTGTTTGTGTTTTTTTGATGGGGAGGGAGAGAAAGAGAAGGAGGAAAAAAGAAAAAAAAAAGAGAGAAAATTCCAGCAGCGTTAATGTCGCTGCGCGGAGGATTGTAAAATACATATATATATATATATACATATATTATATATTATATGTGTATTACCCCTTCCCCCTTCTATGTATTCTTTTTTTATGTTTCAATGGAGGCGCATGGTTCTTTTTCTCTCATTCCCTTCGGTCGTCCTCGCCAGTGCCGTTTTTATTCCCGGGTGTTGCTTGTTGACGCCGTGGACACCCCACACGGTCAAGGACGGGCAGTGAAGGGTGGGAGATGTAATACACGACGATGCTGCTTTTGGGCGGGCTTTTTTGTTTGTTTGTTTGTTTGTTCCTACGCTTAATTTTCGGATGCCTTCTGTTTGTATGAATGTGCGTGCGTGCGTGTGTATGCATGCTCACACTCGCTCTTCTGGGCGGCTAGCCGTGCCGGAGGATGGGAGGGAGGAGGCTCTAATGAGATGTCGATTTGTCGCGTGGATATCTTTTTCTCTATTTATCTCGGTTGTTTCCTTTTTTTTTTTTTTTTATGTGTTGTGCGCATGAGTTTGTGTAGGCACACATGTTTCTTTTCTCATGATCTGCTTTCTCTCTTTTTTTTTTTTTTTTTTTTTTTTTTGTGTGTGTGTGTCTGTGTGCTGCTGCGTTGACTGGTCCAGCACACATTTACACCATTTGCTGTCTTTCTGAGAAGTGACGGGAGGCGAAGGGCTTTTCAAGGCAACCGGAAAAGAAGGACGGTGGAAAAAAGGAGCAAAGAGATGAAGAACATTTCCAACAAACGGATAATCAAAGATCTTAAGCTTCTTCTTGAGGAAGTGGATGCAAATAATGAAGCCAACAGCAGCGGTAGCCCACATTCCACGGCTATTTTTTCTGTCGATACGGACACAATCTATAATTGGATACTGAAGGTGAAAGCCCCCGCCGATAGCGTCTACGGTGGCGCCGGTAACACATATCAACTTTCGGTACTCTTCTCTGACGACTATCCGCATGAGCCACCAACTGTGCGTTTTGTTACCCCGGTGTACAGCCCATTAGTGACAGGAGAAGGTGGAATTTGTGATCGGATGGTTAACGACTTCTGGACTCCGGACCAGCATGCCTCAGACGTCATCAAACTTGTATTGGACAGGGTATTTTCTCAATACAAGAGCCGCCGTGATGATGATGTGAATCCTGAGGCGCGTCATTATCTAGAAAAATTTCCGCAGGATTTTGCCGCACGAGTACGACGAGGACGTGGATAACCCATGTGTCATACACATGATGAACTTCATTGAAGGCCGTTGTTGTTGTTGTTTATCGTATATTTCCAGCTGTCCATCCTGTTGTTAATAGTCGTTCAAAGACACAGTGTGTTTCATTTCAGATGTGTGGGTGTTTTGCATATATATATATGTGTATATCCGTGTGAGCATTTATGAAAAGGTACAAATGGGTGATTTAACAGATAAGTGTTTCTCGGTTTATGAAAACTAGACAGTTGTTTTTCGTTGTTTGTTTGTTTCCTTTCTTATTTCCTAGTGGTGATCGTTCTTTTTTGTGTGTGTGTGTGCTGTCTCATTTATTATTATTTTGAGGAGGATTGTTGTTGTTGTTGTTTATGCATTGATTTACTTCTTGCGACTGATTTGCGCTTGTCCCTTTTTTTGTTTTTGTTTTGTTTTTTTGTTTTTTCTCCCCACCTCCACCCTTTTTTACACCGAAACACACTTTTATGAAGCAAAAAATGCGCCGGGTAAATCAACTGTCAGGCACACCGTGGCGGGATAGGGATCTTTTTTCGGTTTTTGTTGTCATTCGTTGTGTGATTCAGTCTAGCCAAAGCAATGGCTTGCGTAGTCCTCTCGACCAGTACGAGGATTTTAGGCTGGTGCAGCAGCTCCGCAAAAACAGACAAGGGAATTACTACCGTTACCAGCAGAGGCTGTGGCCATCGACAGAGGCGTTGGAACGATCAATGACAGAACGACTCTACAGCCCCACAGAGCGTTCTCCTCTGGTGCTTTTGCCGCAGTCGAAAAGGACATCACCCAATCGCACGCTCGTTCTTGAAGGAAATGGTGCAACAGCGCTGCTGGAAGCCGCGGAATCCACGCTCGCTCAGAATGGTCAAACAACAGCCGACGAAGCCACGACACCAAGTGCTCCTTTAAGTGACATGGAGGAAATGCTTGCGGAACACCTGCGTGTTGAGCTACAGGGGCCCATTGGTAGTAAGATCATTACCGAAGCAGATTTGGAAGGCACCATCTTAGAATCCGCTCGTGAGCGTGCTAGACTTGTTATTGAAGAGGACCTTTTGGTTAACGATTTGGTATCGTCATCATCATCATCTGCGTCATCAGCGGTACTGACTTTGCGCCGCAAGGTGCCATCAGCGAAAGACGAGGGAGGTGTAGCGTGGATTTCTCTTGGACTCGACCCACTGCTGAGTGAAAGGGCGCTTGCCAAGTATGGACCGGTTCCCACGCGCCTTCAGTGCCGTCTGCTTCCGGCGCTTCTACACGAGGATCATAATGATGTCATTTTTAATGGGGTCACAGGAAGCGGCAAGACCAGTGTTTTTCTTCTTGCATTATTGCAGTCTGTGAGATCGGAGGCAGCAGGTCTCAACGTATTTGTGGCAAAGGATGGGTTGACCGCATTGCATGCGTACAGCCAGCTTCGAGCTCTTTGTGGCCCTTTGGGTGGTACTGTGGTAGACCGTCCTCGGGATGATTGGTCGTGGCTGTACCTTGGCTCCCATCGAGAGGGTTATGAGACGTACTACCGTGCGCTTAGACGTTCGCTTCATAGCGATCATGGCCCAGTGCGCATTTTAATTACAACTGCAGATACCATGTGTGAATTGTTGTTTGAGAAAAAGATGGAGTTTGAGTCTTTTGGGTACTTGCGACGCGTATATATAGATGACATTGGCGTACAAATACCAATGGTACCACCTAATGCTCCTGTGGCGGAGATGCGGGAGCGTTTGAGGAACCCACTGGCCTGCGAATTGCTCTTGGGAACTCTTCATCAGCTTCCAGGGCCGCACATCCGCTCGATCCTGCAGCTTGGGCTTGTGTCGGCGGACATGGATGAACGTCTCAAGGATCATTTGAAGGCGCTGTGTGTGAAACTTGAGCGGCACACCATTGTTCTCTCCTCTGTGCGTATTCCCTCCACAATTCACTGCCTTTTTAGTTTTCATCTGTTCCACGAGGATTTGTATGAATATCTTGTGAAGCTAATCTGGAATGCCCGGGACACCATCCCCGGACGCGCAGTTATATTTATTCGCCAAGAAGATAATTTGTTGCAGGTGCGAACAAAACTTCGCGGTCTTGGAATGAACGCCAAGCTTTTCTCAGAGGTGTGCCATGATGGTGAGTTTTGTGGCAAGTGGAAGTTCTTGCTTCTTCGAGAGTCGGAAGCGTTTGGGATTGAAATTCCTCTTGTCTCCCATGTCTTCATCACATTTTGTCCTAGGACGGCATGCTCCTTTCAGCACATGTGTGGCCGCACCGGTCGGCTTGGAAACCTGGGTTGGGTGTACACCGTCACCGACAAGCGTGACGCCAGAAGTGTCCGGGAAATTGCCACGCAGTTGGATGTGGATTTTTGCAATCACGTCATTAACGTCCAACTCGCACAAGTCCCTCCGAAAGATATGGATCGTCAGACTAAGGAATACGAGCTGTACGGTCTTGACCCTCAGTACGCAGTGAGGCAGCATTATATTGTGCAAACAGAGAATCCAGATATGGCATACCGGAGTCGCGAGTTCTTTAGTAAACCGGCCAAGAAGCAGTTTCAGATGGAGCAGTACACACCCATCTCCGTCCTGCACCGCCGCTTTGTCAACTCGAAAAAGTTGGCTGCGGATATGAATCGTGACCCCAGTGTGGCTGTCTCACTGCAGAAACAGGGCCTGCTTGACCAAACTTTGAAGCCAACCAAACGACTGAAGTTTCTACTCAATAAAAAAAGCCAAAAGCACGGCGTATCACTCTATGGTGGAAAGAACGGCATTCACGACGGTCGATGAGAAGCAGCAAATAAATCCACATATTTTTTTGTAAGACTCTTTTCTTTCTCCCTATTTGTTTGTTTTTTTTTTTTTTTTTTGTGTGTGTGTGTGTTTGTGATTTATTCGCGGGATTTATTTTTTAGCTGCCTCATTTTTTTTTTTTTTTTTTTAAGGGATCATTGCCCGTTTTTGCTGTTGAGGTTGTTTTCCCCGTTGTTTTTCTTCTGTGAGGCATGGAATTTGGGGAAAGCGGGTATTATTCCCAGCGCGAGCGTACATATCTGTGTATACTCCCACCCAGCAAGAGGAAGTAAAGGAATACGAGATTTCATCTATCGCAGGTGATGTCCGGCGCGGGAGTGGTGCAGGGGAATAAAAATGCACCGCAACATTCTTTGACGGCTGAATGGTCGAAATCACCACGCACGGTCACTAAAGAACGGAGCAACCCCCAGTCATTTCCAGCGAGCCACCGGTTCGTGGTACCCACACATGCTCAGAGAGAGGGCATTGATGAAAAGACCTGCTCGGTGCCGCCCCGGCAGGAATGTCCCCCCTTTGCAAGAAATGTGGGTAGGCGCCCGCCCTCAGACTTACAAAGCATAGCGAGTATGGATAACACGGAGTTGTTAGACCACCACAAACACCGCTACCACAAACTGGTATTGGAGTGCAAAGAGCGGTCTCTCCAGCTAGAGAAAATAGAAGAAGAAGGACGAATTCAAACTGACAAAATGGTAAAACTTTTAGACGACATCAGTGCCCGAGTGGACCAGCTATGCTTGCTCGAGAAGCAAATATGCGGTGCTCTTACGAAGGAATTCAAGAAAAATAAACAGCTAAGAGAAAGTGCAATACAACGAGGATACGTATAAACTTATCACCATAGAAGGAAACAAAAAAAAAACACTTTTACTACTTATATATATATATATATAACCTTTGTGTGGTTGATTTATCTTCACTCGGTAAATAAATCGTCTCCGTGAACTATTCTTATACAACACTGCCGTATTTACAAATCACAGAAAAACGCAGTTTAATGGCATATACACTGTAATTCCCAACCTTCTTCACAAAAAAAAAAAAAAAACAGTAATTTTCCCACCCCCCTCTCCCCCTTTTGCATATGAGGATGGCACAGGAAATGTGTGGCTCTGTCCGGGTGGTGGTGCGGTGCCGTCCGCTCCTATCAGGAGGAGAAGGTGACGCGTGTTCTCGAGTTCATTTTGAGGCAGGAGGTGGCAGTGTGCTCGTGGACGGCAAGGCTCAGGAGGGGACACGCTGCTTTACCTTTGATCGCGTCCTGCCACCGAACTCCACGCAAGAGGACGTCATGCAGGAAGTATCACCGATGATTGAGCACGTCCTGAAGGGCATCCACGCCACCGTGTTCGCGTACGGGCAGACGGGTAGCGGAAAGACATACACGGTGGAGGGCATCGACTACCTGCGGCACGGCAGTGGGAATCCCAGGCCCAGCCTCAAAACGGATCCCCGGCAACACGGCATTATTCCTCGTGCCATCCAGCTTGTGTTTGATCGCGCACGGGAGATGCAGTTGGAGGACGGAAACCTGCGGTTCCAGTTCTGCTGCAGCTTCTATCAGATATACAACGAGCGCGTGACGGACCTGCTGAACCCAGCCACGACGCACTCGCCGAACGCCGGGCTGAAGGTCGGCTGGTGCCGCGGCGACGTCTTTGCCGTGGAGAATCTTTTTATCTGCAACTGCGATGAGCCGGAGAAGATGCGCCGATGCTTCTTCTCCGGCACGAAGGAGAAATTCATGGGAAGCCACGCCATGAACCAGCAGTCATCGCGTTCGCACTGTGTATTCACCATATACGTTGTCCGCTGCGACGCCGACTCGCCAGAGACACCCATCAGGGCCGAGCTTTCCATTGTGGATCTGGCAGGATCGGAGAGGATTGCAATGCTTTCTAGGAACCCGTCTTCGTCAATGATAAAGGACTCTCCCGATATCAACGCGTCACTTCTCACTCTCGGAAGAGTCATTACAGCTCTTGCTGCTAATGGTACAAGAGCGAAGAAAGGTAAGCCCGCTGATAGGTCGCACATTCCATACCGCGAGAGCAAGCTGACCATGTTGCTGAAGCACGCATTAGGCGGCAACTCGCTCACTACCATGATTGCATGTATTAGTCCGTCAGACCGGTATGTTGATGAGACATTGTCAACTCTTCTGTACGCCGGTCGAGCGCGCAACATTACGAAAATCCCACGTGTAAACGAAGACGCGAAGTCTGCGCTCATCCGTCAGCTCCGTGCTGAGGTAGCCAGAATGAAGAAGGAATTGAAATACTACACGGAATTGCTGGCGGGATTGGGTGTCCCACGTCGAGAGCAACTGAACTGGGGCCCACCTTCGTTGAATGTTGGATAAACTTGCTATTAATGATGTACGTATGGATTTGTTTTACGTACAGCGTCCGTTTTTACTTTTATTTATATAATACCAAAAGATCCATCCCTTCTGTGTATACAGTTTGAGGAATACAAATATTATTATTGTATTTTGTTGTTGTTGTTGTTGCTAAGTGGATCCACAGGGAAGTGGGGAATCCCATTAACCAGAAACTTTGAATATTTCAGTATTGTTTGGGTGTGGATTGGGAGAATGCATTGCACGAAACCAGGAATTAGAGAAGGGAAATGCTTCAGTGAACTATTGAATGCCAGACACTTCTCCAGAGCCATGCGGAATCAATCATTCGAGTGTTTACGTACGCCACATTTAACTGCATTAGGTGGGAAATCGGCCGGATTAGCTGTTTACTGCGAAACACCGATAAGAAGCTGCTTTGGATGAATGTGGGTTGCAAACTCTCTTTGTGCCGTAAATAGGCCATTTTTTTTTTCCTGTTATTACTGTTTGTTGAAATGAAATGGTGGAGAAACATGCGTGCCAGACATTTATTTATTTTTTTTTTTTATTATTATGTCTGCCTTTTTTTTTCTTTGCAGTGTTTTGCCCAGCACTTTGAATGTTTCACCAAATGCATCTTAGCTGCCGTGGAACCAATTTTTGTTTCTTTATCAATTTATTGCTCTTGAATTTTCTTTTAGATACTTTTTTTTCTTTTTTTTTTTTTTTTTTTTGAGGGGGGAAGCGCCTTGCATATGCTTCTGCACTCGGTTTGCACCACTATTTTATTCTTTTTTTTTTTTTTTTTTTTTTTTGTTTTCCTCGTAGCCTCTTTAAAATTGATGGTTTAGTGGTGACAAGAGTAGGGAGATGGCAGTGGGACGGCCTAGCACGTAGTGTCTCAATGGCAGCATTGCCATTGGGCGGACGGACTGAGGCGCATTGCCGTCCTCTTCATTCCGCGGACAGTCTCGCATCTATTTTGTGGGCTGGATCCGTAAATGGAATAGTGTGAAGGCTCTGCGCTGAAGTATGTGTGGCAGGTGCGGATTTCACTACGTCTCTTTGTCGTTCTTCGGGTTGTGTCAACACGGAATGGTGCGCCCTTCCTGCCTATGGTATCAATTTGTGATGTGGTTGTAGAGTGGGGCAGTGAGAGAGAGGCAGCCTCCAGACAATACCGATATTTCTCCGTTGCTATCCTATATCCCCAGTTGCGGTTTCTTGCTAACGGTACTTTCTCTCTCTCCCCGATGATTTGCGCAAAACTGCCTCTACTACACAAGAAGTAATTTTCCCACCCCCCTCTCCCCTTTTTGCATATGAGGATGGCACAGGAAATGTGTGGCTCTGTCCGGGTGGTGGTGCGGTGCCGTCCGCTCCTATCAGGAGAAGAAGGTGACGCGTGTTCTCGAGTTCATTTTGAGGCAGGAGGTGGCAATGTGCTCGTGGACGGCAAGGCTCAGGAGGGACACGCTGCTTTACCTTTGATCGCGTCCTGCCACCGAACTCCACGCAAGAGGACGTCATGCAGGAAGTATCACCGATGATTGAGCACGTCCTGAAGGGCATCCACGCCACCGTGTTCGCGTACGGGCAGACGGGTAGCGGAAAGACATACACGGTGGAGGGCATCGACTACCTGCGGCACGGCAGTGGGAATCCCAGGCCCAGCCTCAAAACGGATCCCCGGCAACACGGCATTATTCCTCGTGCCATCCAGCTTGTGTTTGATCGCGCACGGGAGATGCAGTTGGAGGACGGAAACCTGCGGTTCCAGTTCTGCTGCAGCTTCTATCAGATATACAACGAGCGCGTGACGGACCTGCTGGACCCAGCCACGACGCACTCGCCGAACGCCGGGCTGAAGGTCGGCTGGTGCCGCGGCGACGTCTTTGCCGTGGAGAATCTTTTTATCTGCAACTGCGATGAGTCGGAGAAGATGCGCCGATGCTTCTTCTCCGGCACGAAGGAGAAATTCATGGGAAGCCACGCCATGAACCAGCAGTCATCGCGTTCGCACTGTGTATTCACCATATACGTTGCCCGCTACGACGCCGACTCGCCAGAGACACCCATCAGGGCCGAGCTTTCCATTGTGGATCTGGCAGGATCGGAGAGGATTGCAATGCTTTCTAGGAACCCGTCTTCGTCAATGATAAAGGACTCTCCCGATATCAACGCGTCACTTCTCACTCTCGGAAGAGTCATTACAGCTCTTGCTGCTAATGGTACAAGAGCGAAGAAAGGTAAGCCCGCTGATAGGTCGCACATTCCATACCGCGAGAGCAAGCTGACCATGTTGCTGAAGCACGCATTAGGCGGCAACTCGCTCACTACCATGATTGCATGCATTAGTCCATCAGACCGGTATGTTGATGAGACATTGTCAACTCTTCTGTACGCCGGTCGAGCGCGCAACATTACGAACATCCCACGTGTAAACGAAGACGCGAAGTCTGCGCTCATCCGTCAGCTCCGTGCTGAGGTAGCCAGCATGAAGAAGGAATTGAAATATTGTGGAATTCTGACGACTGACAATCTCGGCAAGGTTGATTTTACAGAGTCTAAGAGACTTCAGGAGCGAGATGGCACTGATGATGGTAGGGTGAATGAATTGGCAGAGAAGCTTGTACAAGCGTGTGAGGCGCTGAAAAACATTATTGCTGTGAACGGTCAGTTGCGAGATGCTTTTGACACCGTAAAGAACGCCAAGGCGGAGCTTGAGAGGCGTGAATTGGAACTGAACGCTGAAAACTTGGCATTGAGAGAGCGCATAGAACTGCTGGAGTCTATTGTGCTTAAAGAAGACTTCATGGGAGAATCTACACGGGATTTTGATTTTGCGGGTATTGAAGAGAATGAGTGGCCGTGCCATGCATTATTAGACGGCCCGTCTTTATTTGGTGTGGACATTGGTTCATCATTGAAGGGCGTTCACAATCGTCCGTTATCCGCAGATTTGGCCTCACCGCCCCGTAGTTCAGAAAAACACGTGAAGCGCAGGGATTATATTACGGTTATAGAAGATGGCGATGGGAGGGGTCCCCTGTTTGCACCATCTTCTGCACGCACGCTGTCAGGTTCACAAAGGAGGGGATTTTCAGTGACTAGAAACAAGAGAAGTGCCAATAGCAGGTCGGATTTTGTGGCGCGTAAGGCATCACCGAAGGAACGGCGAAGAAGGCAAAGATCTAAAATTCAGAAGAAATTGGAAGAGTACACGAACCGTTACTGTCAGCCAAATCATTTTGTGAATTATGCGGAGTATTACGCCAAGGCGCGTCAGCAGATTCCTGTCAATCATGCTGCGGCAGTTGCCATCAAGGAGATGGAAGGGACGTTGAAGCAATTGCCGCGTAGCATTGCAGCAACCGTGCCACAGTCACTGAAATTTTCTTCAGAATTTGGTTCTTTGTCATTTGGTGGATCGCGTGAAGGATTGACGGAGTTGGAACAAAGGCGTCAGCAACGTGAAGCGAAACGGAAAGCGCTCCTTGCAGAACAACAAGCCCTAAGGGATAGTGTGACCCGGACACTTGTGAACGCAACGGAGCAACTAGAATGTCTGCGTTATGCGGGAACTGGCGCCGTTACGTCTCATCCCTACTCGGGTGATATCGCAGGACGCACGAAAGTTTCCCGCACAGGGGCACCGAGTATCTCGTCAGCGCCCGCAAACTGTGGCATGAGTCGATTGCGAGCATATTTGGACCTTGACGCGGCGAAGAGAGCTCTTGTGGTATCGTCACCTCAGTGACAATGTTGATGTGTGTTGACGAAAGCCACTACGGCTGCATGCAGGGATTTCCGAATGAGTACGGGGTTGACTTTTGACACGGATGCGTGTTGGCTTTGTCGTTGTTGTTGTTTTTTAATGTATGTATTCCTGTCCTTTCCATTGTTGTGGTCGTTATTTTCGTCGGAGTAGCGCAATCAAAGGGGCGCTATGGACGAGACGAAAATATATATATATATATATATATATATATATAATAATCAGAAGGGCGGAGGCGGAGCGTGAAGTGAAAAAGAAAACAAAAGACGGCCGCCACGTAATTCGAAGCATTTTTAATGCCCCAATGGGAGGGAATGTATGCCCGTGCGTGAATGTACGCAAGCGCACCCCTGAGAACACGTCTTTGGCGTGAGTGTTTTTGCTTCGCCCCGAAGCAATTGGAACCATCCGCATGCCCATCGAGACGCCGGATTGAAGTATGTCACGTTGAATGCACACATCCGATGTCGATTTGTATATGTATATATACATTTTTTCGAGTTTGTTGTTGTTGTTGTTGTTTTTTTTTTTTTTTTTTTAAGATCATCTGCAGCCACAACCATAACAAAAAGAAGAACGAAGAAAAAAAGGAAAAAAAAAAAACCAAATAAAAGCAAAAACAGTAAATCCATCACTTCAACAATGAGCATTGAGAGCGCCTTTTACGCCTTTGCCTCCTTTGGTGGTGCGCCCACGAAAGAGATGGACAATGCTCACTTTTCCAAGATGCTGAAGGAGACGAAGGTCATTGGAAAGCAATTCACCAGCACCGACGCCGATCTTCTCTTCAACAAAGTGAAAGCAAAGGGAGCCCGCAAAATTACATTGTCGGATTTTGTTGACAAGGCTGTTCCTGAGATTGCATCAAAGTTAAAGAAGTCCGTGGAGGAATTGATCGCAGATATTTCAAGTTGCTCTCCCGAGGCACGCGCAACCAAGGCCGATGCAGTGAAGTTCCACGACGATAAGAATATGTACACTGGTGTCTACAAGGCCGGCGGGCCAACAAACGTGGATCGCAACTCCGGCTCCCTTTCAGGTGTCGTGGATCGCCGTGTGGCGCAGACTGACGTTTGTGGCACGACTGCTTCCCAGAAGTAAAGAGGGAAACGAAATGAAAAAAAAAAAAAAAAAGGATGTGAGAAAGAGAGAGACAAAGAAAAGAATATGGAAAGCGAAGCCCATTATATGTATGTATATACGCATACATTTATATTCATATTATATATACGTATATACATATAATATATATTTTTTTTGTTGTTGTTTTGTTTTTTACTAATTTTGCATTTTTATAATTCTTTTTTTTTTTTTTTTCTGCACTTTCTTTCTTTGCCTGTACCCTGATGTTTTAGTTTTGATGGTTTTTTTTTTTCTGTTTTTTTTTTTTTTTGTTTTATGCATTTTTCACTTCAAAGGGCGGGGAAGTCATTGTTCGTTCTGTTTTTTGATAGAAATGAAGGCGGATGGTTGAGTAATATTTGTTGCTGCAAGAGCCCCTGCCATTTCTACCAAAATTTTCCCGATTTTTTGTTTGTTTGTTTGTTTTGTTTTTGTTTTGTTTTGTTTTTGCCGCTGTTGTTGACGTGTTGCCACTCGTTTTCCTTTTTTTTTTTTTCTTTTTTTTTCTTTATTTGCATGCCTTCTCTCCTCGCCCCCACTCTTTTTTTTTTTTTTTTTTTGGTTGTTTGCTTGTTTTTCCGTTGTACATGAAGACGCATGTGGTGACGTCAGCGTATGCCGTTAAGGATGACTGTGGGCCATCTGCTCATTGCCGTTTGTTTATTTATGAATGTCGTTGTCTTTTCTTCTCTTTTTTTTTTTTTTTTTTTTTGCTGCCCCGCGTTGTGTTTCCTGCCGCTGCGCCCCGCCCGTCTGCCAAAAAGGAGCCGCGGGAGAGGTGGGTGGAGAATGTTTGGGAGGAGGAGGAGGAGAGAAGGGGACTGCGAGCGAGACGAGGCAGAGCGCTGTTGGGGGGTGGTGGATGTGCATTTGTCTTCAGCGATGTATTTATTTATTTATTTTAGAAAAAGAAAAAAAAAGGAAGAAAGGGGGGGAGGGTTGTGGGGAAAAAGACGAGGTTTGAAATACTTTTTTGGGTGCGCAGATGAGGTAGCGGATTATTTTTGTACTCATGTATGCTTCTTTTTGTTGTTGTTTTTCCACCTGCGGCCGCTCCTGTTCTCTCACGTTCGCAGGATCTGTCGGTGCGTTGGCGGGGGGGGGGGGGGGGGCAAAAAAAAAGAGAAAAAACAAAATGACTTTTGAGCGAGACGCGGCGAGACCGGTTGGCGATGGAGTCAATGAAAGAAGTAATTGTGCTGCAGTCAAACAAAGGGGAACAATGCCATAAAAGGAGCGCGAAAGTGA
>NW_001849442.1:104641-105703 GCF_000209065.1 Trypanosoma cruzi
GGCAATCAAACGCGGCCTGAAAACTGGGCTCTTGGACGAGTGGTGGGTAGGTGGGAATGTACATGTATGCGGTCATCTTCTCTGCCAGTATGTGTATGTGTCTTCTTGCACCTGTGTCTTTTCATTTGATTTTTTTTTGTTTTTTTCTTTATAGTTACGTGTGTGGGTTTTTACCTTTTAAGTGTCCACATAGCAGAATAAGAGATTGAAGCATAGGTTGTAGTGGCGCAAGGAAACACAAGCAAAGGCGTGCACGCTTATTTTTAACAACACCGCGTCGCTACAAAAACAAATATATATATATTTATAGGGGGAAAGAGAAGGATTGAGTGGTGTAGGCAAAGGGAAAAGAAAAGGAAGTTTACGAAAAGAAAAGCAACGGTTGGACCTAAGGGTCATCTTTGTTTTTTGTTGTTGTTTTATTTTCTTTTAAAGAGAAGGAAAGTAATTCTTGGCATTGGTTTTTTACCTGATCGCGTTCTTTTTCTCTGATTTCTTTTGGATTATTTTCCTTGTTTTTCCCTTTTGGCTTGGTGTATTTCGACATGGACAGAGAGTCGTCATCGCAGTTCACAGCTGACCGTGACGCGGAAGCTGTGCCCCACATCACGTCGAGGGAGGAACTCGCCGCACCATTGAGTATCACGAGGAGTAACGCCGAGTTACTGGGAAATTTGGATGATGATGATGGCAGCAAAAACTACAGTAATGAGAAGGCGGAGAGCGGGTTATTTAGGAATGAGGAAAGTCTGATGTCAAGGGAAACGTTATGGGGGAGCCCGTGCAGGCCAAAAAGCGACTTCAGTATTTCTTGTGGTGCCTCATTACGCGATGGTACTTTATCTAAGGCCTTTCAAGGGGAGCAGGTGCCCATGCAATTAAACGAGGAGAATCTCTGTCAGATGAAGAGGGAGATGGCGGAAGGAAAAGTGATCTTGCAACCCGAATTAATTGACGTTGATCCATACCACATTAAGCGAAGGGCGGCCAAAGAGAAAAATGTAAGCGTTATTTCAGTGGCGTCAGAGGCAGAAGATGCAACCGGCTCTTCAATTGTGAATT
>NW_001849442.1:105803-133633 GCF_000209065.1 Trypanosoma cruzi
TTGTGATTCGGACGTTGAAGGAGCGCCTGGTGTTTTTGAAAACCGACATGTCGAAACGCTCTTGTCCTTCCACGTCGCTTTGGAGTGTTGAGAGTGTGTGTGGGAATAGTGTTGTGCCAGATATTCTCAGTCGCTCAAACCTGGATCGTTTTTCTACCCAACTCCTTATGGGCGTTAAAGAATTGAGGCCGGAGATGCTGTTGGGTGATACCATGCAAGACCTGCTTGGTGTCTCGGACCTCACAAAAAGTGGCGGGCAGGCAAGTCTCTGTGTCGAGGGGGAAAGTGAGACGAGGGATGATTACATTTATCCATTTGAGGCGACAAAGACTTATGAAGTGATGCAAGGGCATGGCCGTGATGGAAGAGCCAGCGAACACTCCGGTTTTCGGACGTCTGTGGATGAGGCAACTCAAACGAGGGGAGCAGCAGCCCATGAGGGTACGGCGCCGCCTGCACCAGGAACGAGGCCGAATAACGACGATGCTTCGACAGAGTTCAGTTTTTCCGGATTTCCCGACTACAGAACGTCGGGAAGTTTGATGGTTTGGCCACCCTCCCCCAATACCTGCTCGGAAGAACGTCATTTTTTACCTTGTTACAAAAAGCCGACTGTTCCTTCCAAAATAGAAAGACGCAGCGATGTTTCCAACGAAAGTAACGCGCGGGCGATTAATGAGATGCGGCAAATTATAGAACGAGCCCTCCAAGAAATCAATGAATTGAAGACGAGACAGGTGAAACTCAGTGCTGACATGACTATTCTCCAACGCTGTTTACGATCTCACGTTGCGAACGAGGCGAAGCAGCCACACTCTTTGGAAAGGCAAGCTCCTGAGTTGCAAGAAGTGCAGGGGCCGGATCGTGGGAAGGAGGAAACGCAGTTGGTAAGAACAGAGGCAGAGTGGACCCCGTTAACTTTCACGGAGTTACAGACGCTTTGGCAGAAGTTGGAAGATGTTCTGCAGGGCCTGAGAGCACACCATGAGGGTCAAATGAGTCACTTTATTCGGCAAGTGATCGATCGGTTTGGACAAATCAATCAAATTGTCTCTTACGCACTCACCAAACTGGATGCGTTGCAGCTGCAGCAGCAACAGCAGCAGCAGCAACAGGGGGACCACCATGACAAGATGGAGGTCGCTCTTCCTGTTGATTTGATTTCTGATGGGGAAAAGGTATATTTGATGGTGGACGTTCAGTGTTGTACCACTGAGCACTGTGAAGTCTTGCTCCCCATAAGTCTCAAGGCAACGGTGGGCATGTGCAAGCGCGAGCTTTTACGACGGCTTCACCGACAGGGTTTAGTTGACAATAACATTTCGTACGCCGATGTTATTCTCCTGCGGGACACACTGACATTATATGAGGAGGACGTTCTTGGGGATGTTCTTGTTCCCGCGCTTCAAAACATCGGTGCTTCAATGAAATTGGTGAAACTGACGCTGCGCACAATATTCCCTAAATCGGTGCATAGTTTTTCTCCAACGAACGACGATAAATGTGCAAGAACAACTAGTCCAACAGCTCAACACAATGGGATTCCTTCAGTGGGCGCTTTTTTGGCTGACCCCGTGGCCACGAGTGGTCGTGACGCACGTGCTGCCATGACGACATTGGAAGGGCACTCTCCGTTACAACAATACGCCGCGACCGTGCGTCATTTAACACCCGCGGATAATTTACGGTTTGAGGACCTTGGTGTACTGCGTGGGGGGGCTGCGGATGAACTCAGCCAGAACGAGTCGCTATATCGTCGACTTATTTGGGAGCTGGAGCGTTCAGAGCTAGAAGAGCTCCGTAAAGACGAAAAATTGCAACGCGTTGCCGTTGCCAAAGAAGGACTAAAACGCGTTCGTCTCACGCTGTTGGATCGTGTGACGTACTCCACTGTGGAAGGACACCGTCACGTGGCCCGCAGTGCCCTTGAGAATTTGGACACTCTCTTGGTACCGGGAGCAACCGTGGAGGAAATATGCATGGCAACCAAAATGGCACAGAAAGCAGTGAAAAGCATTGGCAATACCCATGGAGAGGACAAGCGCGTGGCCGAAATGCAAGAAGCCATGCGTGCGGAGCAAGAAAGAAAGCAAAGAACGATTGAAGAAATCAAAGAATTATGCGACGAAGTTACCCATCGGCTACGTATCCCTGCAAATCTGTTGAAACGTGCGGAGTCAGTTGCGCACGACGCGCAGCGTGCCATCACGTTGGCACCCAACATGTCTCTAAAGGAGCTCGAAGAAGTGCATCAATCTTTGGTAAATTTTCGCGCTGCAGTTTGTATCTAAAAGAGGGGTTTCTTTCTTTTTTTTTTTTTTTTTTTTGTTGTTGTTGTTTTTATGCGTGCACGTCATCAGAATTATTTATTTATTTATTTATGTTTCTACTCTTTAATGCTCGATTCTTGTTTCACCTTACGGCGGGGTGTATAGTGCGCCTTTTTTCCTTTACCTTTATGCTTGCGTGAAATCAAACTCATGTAAACCAATACCACGCGTTTCAGAGACAATAAAGCAGGCACGATGTCCCACGCAGGGAAAAAGGAGTGCGTTGGGGAGTACTGCTCCAGCGGCAAACGATGCCAACTCAAAGAACGTGTCATTCCGATTTATTTTATTTTTTTTTTTGCATTTATTTTTGTATATATTCATATATTTTTATAGCTATATATATTTCCTTTTGGTGAGGAACACAATCGGTTTGACACAGGACACGGTAAAGAATATGTCACTCCTAAATAATATAGAGGCTTATACTAGCAACGTTTCTGTTTTCCTTGTTACTTTCTTTTTGAGTTTTTGTATTTGTTTTTGGGACTCCTGTTACCATCACAATGGTAAATATTAGCACTGCGTGTATTTTTATAAGCTTCAGGAAGAAATGTGTACCAAAATGAGGCTGAGCACATGAGGCAGACCGACAGAGAGAGAAAGAGAGAGGCTTTGGATATATATATATATATATACCTTGGCTTCCTCATTGCGAATTTATTTTTATTTTCAAAGATACCGCGTTGGAAGGTAGCGAGAGCGCCGTTTTTGTTTTTTTGTTTTTTTTTTTCCTGTTTTCCCACCCTATTTTCCGGTGCTGCCCTTCACGAGGGGGACTCCGACGGCTGCGTGGCTCTTTTGATGGCTGCCGCTTTTTTAGCCTCCAACGATCTCTGTGTTTACGGTATATTTTTTTTGAATGTGTTTGTTGGCTGGCGTGTGTGTGTCTGGGTGTGGGAGAAATCCTCTATGAACTGTGTGGAGTGCTGGGTGCAGTGAATAAACTGTTTCTCTTGTTGCACCTTGTCCTTGTAGGAAAAGGGCGCCAGGACCTCATACAAGCGCATATTCCCTGTCCTTTTCAGAGGGCAAACTTTAGGAAGAAACAGCGGCGAGAGCGGTAGGCAGGAGAGGAAACAGGACCAAGAAGGGGCCATGTCGCAAGAGACACTCAGCGCGAAGCAAGTGAATCAGCCCGGTGTTCATGCGCCGGAGGTCAAGGCGTTGCTCAGTGCCCGGGCAAGGTACCGAACAGTCGTTGTAGTTGCTGTCACATTCCTTCTGCTCGCTTGTCTTTTTGTCATCTCCAGCTCGTCCTCGGAACAGGGTGAGGGTCGATACCGGCCGAGGGCGATTGTGCTGATTGTTCCCCACCTTCCACCGGACATGCTGGAGGCGGCCATGGCAAGCAATAAGGCCCCGTTTCTTGGTCTCATCTCCGCTGCGGATGGCGTCTATGCCCGGCCTCTTGCGAAGAACACGGAACTGCCGTCGTCCCTGGTGACGATTCTCACAGGCAAGGTGAGCTCGAGTGCAACGGACCTTGTGGGTGCGACGAGTTTTCTGGGGAAGATGAAGAAGGCCGGGAGGAAGCCCGTCGTTCTGGCGGCGGCGGCGTACTGGTCGGCACAGGTGGCGGCGGCGGACGGCAACTGCAGCCGTGTGGGGCTGTTTGACTCGGAGTGCTCCGGTCTCAGGTGCCCCGCGGCAACCGAGGCGGCGTACTGCAACGCCGCGGAGAAGCTCCTGTCATGTGACGGCAAGGCGCAGCTTTACGAAGAGGATGTTCTGGAGGCGTTTCGCCACCTCATGCAGCATGATGGCGACCTCCTGTACGCTCACGCCAATGCCCTGTGTGGCACGGTCAGCACTGACGAAGAGCGCATGGCTGTCTTGAGCGACATCAGCATCATGGACAGCACACTGGGGAAGCTTGCGCTTGCCGTCATTGAACGCTCCAGCACGGCGAGGGAGAGCTGGCTGATCATGCTTGTTGGTGCGGGGGGCAACGGTCTGGAAAGGGTTCCGTTGGTGATGGTGGCGTATGCGAAAGGAGGTCTTGTGCGTTTTGGTCCCATACCCGAGGAGGCGACACTTGCCGATGTTGCCCCAACCGTGCTGCATTGGTTTGCTCTTTCCCCCCATGGCGACGCGCAGCGGGTGCGAGGCATGTGCTCCACGGGTGTGGCTGCCATCAGCTGCGAGGCCACCACAAGATGGCCATGAGTCTGCTCCGTGAAGGTGAGGTGAAAAAAATGAGGCGTGCTGTTGTGGCGGTGCTAAATATACATGTTTTTTCTTTTGTGTGTGTACTGCAGAATTAACAAGATGCGGTGTGTGTGTTTGGTAAGCATTTTTGTATGCTTGCTCATAAATAAAAGTATTTGACTGTTGTTTGATATGACTACCTGTTATTTCTCGTGACCTATAGCGATGCAGTTGAATTTGTTGTTTATGAAAAGGCATGTGCATTTGTTTATTGCTGTTTTGTTTTGTTTTTTGTTTGTTTTTTGTTTTTTTACCGGGAACAGAATGATGTTGATGATGATGAATCCGTGTGGTCATGCCTCCTTTTTCTTTCTTTTTTTTTTTTTTTTTTTGTGTGTGTGTGTGTTTGTCGGGTAGGCTGTTCTTTTTTGGTTTTTTTTCTTTGTTGTTGTTGTTATGGAAGAAGATAAAACAATGACGGAACTCGACGGTGTCGAATCGCTGAATGCGGTTGCCGAAGAAGAAAAGCATGAGATTTACGCATCAACGAAGCGTCGCCACTCACTGACGAAGGATGGGCTGAAGGCGTTGCGTGAGGCCACAGTAGAACAGATAGCGGAGAGCGACAAAGATGTGGCGCGAGCCATTTCTCTTTTTTTTGGCAACCACGTGTATGACGCGGAAGAAATCTTTGCAAGGAAGGCAGGGGTGGATCCTCTCTATGCGCTGGGTGCGGCCTGCATCTGCACAATCAAGGCCATGCTGTCATTGACAAAGAGTGACATGGAAACTGCTGTGGAGCGAATTTCGTTTACAATCACGTTTGCGGAGGAAATTGTTCCTTCCGAGAAGAGCCTTTTTAGCAAATTGGCGGATGCCTTTCGGAGAAGTAGTAACAAAAGAAGGCTTCTGCCAGGTGAATTCCGTGCCAAGGCTGTCCTCGCCGATGCCTACTTTTTCCGTGGCTTTATCCTGTTGCTGCAGCAGAATTCCATCAACGGTATTCTGCGGGGTGGCATGGCTCTTAACAGGAGCTACTGTTTATTGAATTCCCTGGCAAATGAACTGGATGAGCTGAAGGAAGAGAAGAAGGGAAGTTCCTACGATGAAATTGGGCTCGATTGCAACAGCGTATACAATGCACTGTTGGGTTTTGGTTGTGTTAATGTCGTTATGTCTATGCTGCCGCCGCGTATTTTACGTGTTCTCAACTTTTTAGGTTTCAAACATGATCGAGAACTTGGGGTTGCCCGGGTGTCCCAGTGCTGGGAAAGCAAAACTCTTTTGGCCCCTCTTGCCGGTCTTTTTATTGTGGCATTCAACAGTTTTCCTCCCGGATTTTGTTCACTCACTAAGCCGGTGTTATTACCTGTGGCAAAAGCAACGGCAAGCGACGCAATCAAGCGACCACCCACGGAAAACTCGGTGATTCACCTGTGGCTTACTGGGCGCATTAGTCGTATTGAACTAAACATGGATGAAAGCATTGCCATCTTTTCCAGGTGCTTGGAAGTGGCCGATAAGGGACAGATTGCGAGGTCCATGTCACAGTTGCGAGATTTTGCTGTATATGATCAGGCATGGAACTTTGCCGTGTCAATGCGATGGGAGGATGCCATTAAAAACCACGCCTATCTGGAGGAAAGTTCGGCTTGGTCAAAAATCTTCTACGCGTACGCGCAAGCATGCAGTTATGAGATGTTGCTGCACAGTACCCCAGAAGGAAATGTGTCCGAAGCGCTCCATTACAAAAAGAAGGCAACAGAAGCATACTGGCGTGCCGCACACTACAACGTGACGGTAATGGGCGGTAGAACCGTCGTGATTGAGTCTTTTGTCGCACGCAGGTTGCATGACATATTTCGCCAGGCCGGTGTGCCGTATCCCAACCCGGGTAATAAGAGCGCAACTGTCCGCCCGTTAACACCCCCGCCAAGAAACTTAGTGCTACAAAATATTGTGCAGTTACCCATGCTGGAATTATTTGTTCTCTTTGAGCTCATGCATCAGCTGTCGCCCTCTCATCTTGAGGCATTTGTTACGATCATTGATCGGGAGTTGGAATCCAAAGCGCCGGCCTCTTTGCAAACGCCGAAAAGCGATGCGGTGAGTGTGGACCACATTCAACCCTCCACCAAAAACAGCGGATCTCTGGAGAAACAGCAGGGCGTTGTGCTGACGACTATCAAAGCGATTGTTCTTTCCCACATCCCCGGCAAGGAGGAATTTGCCCTCAATCTCATTCAGCAGAGCAAAAAAGTGGCCTGCGAGTACAAGGGGCGGAGCTGCACGGTGGCGTGGATGCACTGTTGGTTGCTTTACGAGGAGGCCACTATGGCGTTTAACAGTGGCGATACAAAAAAAAGCGTAGAGCTTCTGAGCCGAGCTGAAGACGTGAACGACGATCATATATTTCGTACTGCCATAGAAACGAAGTTGCACTTCGCCAGGTGGGTCGTGCGGGACACAACACACAAGAAAAAGAAATAGGCAGGCCAAAGAAAAAAGGAAACAAAAAATAAAACGTGGAGCTGCATGCCACAGTTTTTTTTTTGTTTGTTTGTTTTTTCTTTGGATTCTTTTTTGCCAGTTTTTTTGTTTTCAGCCGTAGCATAAAAAAGAAAAAAAGAAAAAAAGGGGGAAAAAAAAGGGCATATAAACAAAATAAACAGAAGTGACAAGGAAATGGACAGAAAATAAAAGATAAATAAATAAATTGCTGGGCATTTAGCCACTAATATGCTGGAGTCAATCCTACAGGCAATAAATGCCTATACGTTACACGTGCTTTATGTCTGGTTTAATTACAAATTTAGGCGTTGAAAAAAAAAAAAAAAGGGAACAAAAAAAAAAAACAGATGGAATTGTTGGTTTACTGCGGAATTTCATTTGTTAAATATATACATATATATATGTATTTATATTGCCGAATGGATTTGCAACCAGATGAGGCCAAATAGGTGTTAGGGCATCTTGTTGTACTTTATCTTTTCTCTGTGGATTGGTTCTTTTTTTCGTTTCAAAGATACCGCGTTGGAAGGTAGCGAGAGCGCCGTTTTTTTTTTTGTTTTTTTTTTCCTGTTTTCCCACCCTATTTTCCGGTGCTGCCCTTCACGAGGGGGACTCCGACGGCTGCGTGGCTCTTTTGATGGCTGCCGCTTTGTGAGACTTCAACGATCTCTGTGTTTACGGTATATGTTTTTTGTGAAATAATTCTTTTGCTGCTTTTTTTAATTACTGGATCCATCTTATCCAATTTGGAATATTTGGCGCACCGGAATAAAGTGCGTTCTTCCGTTGTTCACCTTCCACTCTGTAGGGATAGAGGAAAAGATTGCCCATATGTGCATATTTCAAACATTTTATTATTATTATTATTATTGTTGTTGTTTATTGCGGTGTTGCTAAAATAGGTGTTTGACCTCTATTCCAATGAATGCTCTTAGAACTGCTTTGAAGGAGTTTCAAAAAGGTACCAAGCATAAAAAGGAGGAAAACATTGCTAAACAGCACTTGTTTGCATTTTAAACGTCCACCACGATTACATTTTCTCCTTGCACCGGTGTCATCAAACAAGAATAGAAACTTAGGTTTTAAAAGGTAGCAATATTAACGAAAAACAGCGGCGAGAGCGGTAGGCAGGAGAGGAAACAGGACCAAGAAGGGGCCATGTCGCAAGAGACACTCAGCGCGAAGCAAGTGAATCAGCCCGGTGTTCATGCGCCGGAGGTCAAGGCGTTGCTCAGTGCCCGGGCAAGGTACCGAACAGTCGTTGTAGTTGCTGTCACATTCCTTCTGCTCGCTTGTCTTTTTGTCATCTCCAGCTCGTCCTCGGAACAGGGTGAGGGTCGATACCGGCCGAGGGCGATTGTGCTGATTGTTCCCCACCTTCCACCAGACATGCTGGAGGCGGCCATGGCAAGCAATAAGGCCCCGTTTCTCGGTCTCATCTCCGCTGCGGATGGCGTCTATGCCCGGCCTCTTGCGAAGAACACGGAACTGCCGTCGTCCCTGGTGACGATTCTCACAGGCAAGGTGAACTCGAGTGCAACGGACCTTGTGGGTGCGACGAGCTTTCTGGGGAAGATGAAGAAGGCCGGGAGGAAGCCCGTCGTTCTGGCGGCGGCGTCGTACTGGTCGGCACAGGTGGCGGCGGCGGACGGCAACTGCAGCCGTGTGGGGCTGTTTGACTCGGAGTGCTCCGGTCTCAGGTGCCCCGTGGCAACCGAGGCGGCGTACTGCAACGCCGCGGAGAAGCTTCTGTCATGTGACGGCAAGGCGCAGCTTTACGAAGAGGATGTTCTGGAGGCGTTTCGCCACCTCATGCAGCATGATGGCGACCTCCTGTACGCTCACGCCAATGCCCTGTGTGGCACGGTCAGCACTGACGAAGAGCGCATGGCTGTCTTGAGCGACATCAGCATCATGGACAGCACACTGGGGAAGCTTGCGCTTGCCGTCATTGAACGCTCCAGCACGGCGAGGGAGAGCTGGCTGATCATGCTTGTTGGTGCGGGGGGCAACGGTCTGGAAAGGGTTCCGTTGGTGATGGTGGCGTATGCGAAAGGAGGTCTTGTGCGTTTTGGTCCCATACCCGAGGAGGCGACACTTGCCGATGTTGCCCCAACCGTGCTGCATTGGTTTGCTCTTTCCCCCCATGGCGACGCGCAGCGGGTGCGAGGCATGTGCTCCACGGGTGTGGCTGCCATCAGCTGCGAGGCCACCACAAGATGGCCATGAGTCTGCTCCGTGAAGGTGAGGTGAAAAAAATGAGGCGTGCTGTTGTGGCGGTGTTCCATTTTAATTCGATGACGTTGAAAGTGAGCTGAAATTTGTCGCAGTGTAGCGATATATATATATATACGATGAAATGGGGAAATGGTCATAAAAATGGAGATTTCTCTCTCCTGTTGTACGGCTTTACTTGTTGTTGTTGCTTGGATTTCATTATGAATTGTTTTTTCTTGTTGTTTGTTGGGGTGTTGTTTTAGCAGATACACGAGAGAATTGAAGAGAAACGCCATTGTGGGAAGACGGGGTGGCATGCAGGGTGGGAAAGTTTCTTCGTTGGCCCGATCGAGTGGCGACGCGGAGGCTGGTGTCTCCACTGGGGAGTTTGCATCGGTTCCCATGATAGATCGCTCCCTTTCACGTGCAGCCGCAGTCTTTCCGGCGTCTTTTGCGTCGTCTTTCGTTGCTGAAAATGAGATTACCGCTGCCGGGGTGAATGACTCCGCGTTGCACGATACAACTGTTTTTTCTGATCTTAGTGACGAGATACAGAGGGTTGAGGCTCGTCTGTCTGCCATCCGGGAGGAAGAAGCTCGGTTGATGCCCAAGCGAACAGTTCCTGCAGTGCCAGCTCGCGAGAGTGGTCGTTTTAGTTCAGCATTAGATCTCAAAACTGGAGATTATGCAGCCGAGCTGAACGCTTCGGGCAGTTTTCGTCTGAATTCTCTTAGTAATGCAGATACTCTGTCAACAGAGCCAGATGTCACCTTTTGTAGGAATTCATTTCCAAAGGGTGCTGCAACGTCCATGAGTTCTTCAGGGCGACAAAGAAGTCCACTGCATAGAACAAACGCCTCATTGGCATGTGCCAATGATTTAACGAACACTGTATCGGAAAGAAGGCATTACGATCCTCTGGAGTCTGCGCCATCGTCAATAGGAGGCATGCGTGATTCACGCGTAGAGTCTGTAAGGCCTCTAGTAGAGCCGCGAGACCCCGTCTATTCTCTCGTAAACTTTCTTCGTCCGCTTCGCGTAATTGACATTGAAATCGATACGGGTGTCTATGAGAAACTAGAGGTATTTGCAGGTGAAGACATGGAGGGGGTTGCACGGCGGTTTATTAAAAAGCATGGTCTGAATATGGAAAGGGCCTTTAAACCCCTTTACGCGTTTCTGTCGTCGTTGAAAATTACTGAAGTGCGAAATTCTCCCCTAAAGTCCCCAAAAGAAAAAGTATCTCCTCCACATGGCTCCAAAACCGGCACTGCTACTGTCCCCAGCCATTTTAGCCACTTCCCTTTTAAAGGAGACTCTGGCAGAGTGAAGCCCAGTTGCACGGAAACCCTGGGCCATTCATCTGAGGCCAAGAATAAAATTGCGGCATGTGAAAGAGCACCACGTCGTCATACTTTTGATCATATTCGTCAGCATCCCACCAGAGGTGCCTCCCTGGACAAAACACGGAGGGTGACTGCTGCAAATGGCGTCTCACATTTTGTGAAGCAAGCATCAGATCGCATCGTGAGGGAGGGAAAGACAGCGATGTCGGGCCGATCCCAGAGGAAAAACACTTCTCCTCAACACCAAACACACCGAACGAGCACGCCTTTGAATGGTTTAAAGAGTCCCCGGGCCGTCTGTCAGATGAATAAGACAAAAGAGTGCCGCCGTGGCAATACTCCGACATGGCTTAACGTGGAAGATACCAACGTGGCACCCGCAATTCCGGTCAAAAATACT
Organism: Trypanosoma cruzi; assembly: GCF_000209065.1. NCBI lineage: Eukaryota > Euglenozoa > Kinetoplastea > Trypanosomatida > Trypanosomatidae > Trypanosoma > Trypanosoma cruzi. Next base: position 116,759 of record NW_001849442.1, read on the forward strand.
ATTCCCCCGGAAGTGGTGGCGGTGGAGGTGGAAGTCAATAGACCCACAAGGACAAGAACAAATAGTACAGCAAAGGTACGGTCCCAAAATGGTGTTTGCAACAATTTCTCTTCACAAAGAAGTTCATCCGAACTATGTCGAGGTCTTGGCACGGCAAGGAGCCGTAAATCTTCCACTCTTGAGGAGGAGCCCGTGCCAACCTTCAGGCCCTCTCTTGCTCCAAGAAGTAAAGAATTGGTTGCGAAAAACCCGGAGCGTCTTCAAGGCCCCACCTATGCACGTCTTCATGCTCACGCTCGAAGATTTTCAAAATCCTTTACGAATGCGAATGCAGAATGCACTGGTAAGCCGAAAATTCTTTCTCGCAAGCGTGAAAACAATTCTCGGGTGCCGGTGGGACAGCGTCTTTACGATCAGGCAGTAGATCAACAACATCGTATGCAAGAAAGGCAAATTAAGGAAAAACAACGGAAAGATGATGAAGAACGATTCGTCATTGCTGGGCCTCAAATTAACAAAATTAGGCGACCGAGTTCGAAAGGGAGGGAGGCGCAATCATCCACGTTTTGTGCCTTGCGAGCACGCCCTTCAAACCATTCGAGACAAAATTCGTGTGTTTTGAAATCCCATGAAGAAAGAGAATTAGAGGCATGTACCTTTGTCCCGGCTGTTAACCCTGCATCGGTTCGTATATTCAATATGGTTGTTCGTGGTCGGGATTCGGAGGAGGAGTGGGGGGAATACGAAGGAAACTCTCAGGCGAATTCGGTGAACCCTTTACCCAGTGGCGGTAGTCGATCACAAAACAGTGAGAATGTCCGAAGGACATCTTCTGTTGCGGACCGTTTGTTGCGTCATGAACAAAACCGTCGCAAACGGCTTGAAGAGGAGCGGTTGTTTAGAGAAAACTTCGATTTGGCGACGGGTCGGCCACTCTTTCGGCCATTTCTTGGACGTTAGAAGAAAGTGGAAGGAGCCTCGTCGTTGCTCCTGTTACACTTTTGTGGTTGTGTATTGGCAATTAGATACGACTGGCAGCATTTTTCTTTCATCACAACGTGATCATTATTATTATTATTATTTTCTTGCTGCTATTGGTGTTATTTTGTTTTTGTCTTTTTGTTTTTGTTTTTTATTTCTTTGAATTGGAGTTTACTTTGCAGTCGTTAAGGCGTGTTTTTTCCCCTCTTTTTTTCTGTTTGTGAATATGAGGACGGTGGACGGTGAGCAGAGATACATTCATGTGTATGTGGACTGCTTGAACTGCTGGTTTTTCTTCTTCTTCATTTTATTGGACCTGCTTAGCCCTGATGAAAGCGATTCGATTTGACAAGCCTCGATTGGCTTCGATTGGATGTTGTGCAAGAGTGATCAAGGGAATGCCCCGCATTGACGGTTTTAGGGCCTACTCCATGGAGCAGGGCATTGCGGTGCATCCACGGCGGGAGCAGGTGAATTTGACTTGCCGCTCCTTGCATAGTGCGTTGGGCTCTCTCTTGGAGGATCGTCAGTGTTTGTACCGGGACGCGGTGCTGAGCGCAAAGTTTTCCCCCCATCGTCATGAATTAAAAAGCCTTTTACAAAGGGATCCCATGCCTGTTGCCGGTTCCGCGAATGAAACAGAACTAACAAAGGCGAGGCTCTTGGGTTGGAGGGAGGAATGGGTACGCGAAGGGGATAGTGGCGAAGACTCCCTCCTAGCGTTTTACAACGCATTCCTTCTAAGTTCTTTTATCGGGTCGGATGCCGATGTACGTCTGGTGTTGGATGTGATGCGGGATCATGACCATATGGAGCCGAATGCCGATACCTACATTGCAATCATGCTTTCACTTATTGCGGGAAGTAATCCGTCAAATCGTACGGCAGCTGATGTGGCTTTTTATTACTTTGGCCATGCCTTTAAGTCAAGGGGAGAATCATTTATCACAGATAAAATGTGGGGGACTTTATTTATTGTTTGTGCCGTTATGAAGGTTGCGGGGAAGATCGTTGATCAGTGGTGGGATCTTTTTGTGAAAACTTGTGGGGATGCATCTGTCCCGCTTCCGTATACCGCCGTGCATGGAGCTCTTACATGGTGTTCCGCGAATCGCGATGTGGAACGGGTCATGCGTTTTTTCCACACCGCAAACAGTAGGGGTTTGGTTGTTGTTGCAGCGGATGATGGGTTACCCTTGTTCATTGGCAGTGGGGGTCTTAATGAACCAAGCAAGGACGAACGTGTGCAGATGTGCCAGTTGAAACTGTTGGTGAAGCTGATGGTTACAGTAAAGTCCATTAGGATGGATGGTGGTGTTCGTGAACTTGTTGTAAAAGACATTCGACGCCTCATTGGACCAGATCTGTTGAAATTGGCGCCTTGGGGGGTCATTAATGATCTTCTTAGTGGTCTCTCCATGCCGAGTGCCATGCAGTTGTTGAAGTTTCGTTCCATGGATCATCCAGAAGGAGATGGAGCCATTCCATTTGCATTATGGGCCTCACTCTTGCGACGTTGTGCCAGGGATCATCACATTGACCAGGCAGAGTCGGTGTTTCTTTTCATTCGCAAGCGGTTTGAACTAACGGGCGAACAGAAGGCGGAGTTGGTGGAAATTATGATGCGTATGTTTGCAACTTTGCCACAAGGGGATTTTGCCTCTGCCATGGCCCTTTTTTTGGAGCACGTCTTGCGTCACCCCAGTGGGGAGCCTGCGGTGAGACCCAACGCAACGATGTACAACTTGTTGATTCGTGCTGGAGACTCACGCAATGCTGCCATGATGACATTTCTTGAGGCATGCGCTGCAGGGGTTGAAGTGAATGAGGAAACATTTGAGGCGGTCATGGGTTGTCACCGCCACACCACTCTCGCATCGCTCACTCGGAAATTGCCCCATGACTATAGTGCTTCTAAACTTGATGAGCAACTGCACATTCCAAGGAATGTCGATGCTCATTTGCGCCGGGATGAGGCGATGAAATTGCGTGGGAAACAGTTGGTGGACTCTACAGGTGAAGTAAACTGAGTTAAGTGGCGAACCGGGAAAGAAGACGCGAGTGTGTGTGTGTGTGTGTGTGTGTGTGTGTGTGTGTGTGTGTGTCTGGTTTTTTGTTCTTGTTGTTGTTGTTGTCATTTTTAATTTGCGCTTTTTTCTGCGTGACGTGTTGAAACGGCGATAGGAGGGAGTGGTGGGCGCGTGGAAAATTCGGTTAGGAAGTACATAGAGTGAGGAAGAAAAAGAGGAAGAGAAGAAACATGTCATTGCCAACTAACACGCAATGCGATGACGCCTCTATTTCCTCAACGCCCACTGCCGCCCCCCGTGTCAATGTTGTCCCGCTGATCAAACCGCGTCACCAGAGGAGGCAGCGGGCGTATCATCATATGGAGGTGACAGACTCGTCAGGGGATCGCCTATCCGCCACCACAGCACTCCAGCAGCATACAAGGGAAGTCCTCACCGTTCGCAATGGACCAATGACTTATGAACAGGAAATGTATTTTCACCCTCATGAGTTGTACAAGCATGGGAAGTATCAGATACATACGAGCAGTGTCGGCTACAGCAGTGGAGGAGATCTTGTGATCACACGCGAGTGCGTCTCTGAGCCAAGCGATGTGGATATGGGTTTTTTGCGCTACCGAACTGAAATTGACAGGGCCATTTGTTTGGATCCCAAAGCCCGTCGACCCCTTTCAGAGGATGAAGCGAAAAAAAAGTTGCGCTTTAATGTACCTCGCTATCGCAAGTATCCCGGTATTCGCGCCCCAAGAAACCGTAAGGTACGCAATCGCCTTTTGAATGATTACTTCGCCACGGAATATGCACGTAAAATCATGGAAAAATACCGTGAACGTCAGGCGAATGGAGAGGAAGAAAGCGATGCATCGCCCCCTGTGCGTCCTGTATTTGGAAACCTTCCGCCCTTCTTTTTAAAGATGCTTGACCTTGACGAAGATGCTCAGACGCGTGCTCTTGAACGATGTGGAGTTCAAATGCGACCCCCATTTGTTTCTGGACCCAAAGACCCCGATTCAGGCGAAGCACGTTTTCAATCCATGAACGCTCGTCTGAGGTCGGAGTTGGTGCATGCACTCTCCAGTGAATTTCTTACGCGACAGATTTTTGATTTGGAACGTGCCTTTGCCGCCTTCATTGTAGAAGGGAATGTGAATAAACCACTGGAGTACAAATTCCGCGATGGATACGGACGTCTCGTGTGTCACGGCGTTGCAGCGTACTATAACCTTGTCTCCGAGTCTCAGCAGCAGCCCGATGGCTCCAAGGTGACTATTGTGAGTTGGCCAAAAAAGAAAATACATTCTTCTGTGCCACTTACTTTGCCACGTACAAGTCTTATGTATATACTTCGAAAGAAGCGTGGCGATACTTCAAGTTGCTCCTCGACGTCCACACCGCAAACCACGCCGTTTGCGCATGCTGAGGAGCCAGAACTTCTGCCCCTACCATTTAATCTGGACGCGGCATCGACAGACCATGAGGTAACTACCGTGCCAACGCCCACCCCGGAGCACGGGAATTCAGCGGACGACGGAACTCCCCGGCCCCTTGCGATTTATGAACCTTTTTGGAGGGGTGCAGCCGAGGGCGCGGCCAACGACACCACACAAAAGAAGAAAATGCACAAGGCCATGAAGGCGGCGCAGCAACAGAAGGAAGAACTGATGGATGAAACCATGTAAGCTGATTTCTCCGGCAGCAAATGCTGTTGAAATCATCAATATTTTGTTTTCCCACCTCCCTTTTTTAGTGTGTGGACGGTCTTTTTTTTTTTTTTTTTTTTTTGCGTGTGTGTGGTTTTCTCGTGTGTTGACTTTTTTTTTCTGCTTTTTTTTTTTTTTTTTTTTTTTTTCTTGCCTCATAAAACCTTCGTGAAAAGGCTCGGGGAATTTCCCCGCATAAAGAAACAAAACAAGTTGCATAGGAGGGGGGGGGGGGGGGGGATTAAATTGGTGAGTGGCATCTCGTTTGCGTGAATGTATGCGAGCGAATGCATTGGGATCACGTGGACGACTTAAGGGTGTAGAAGGGAGGGAAGGCAAGGGTTCATTTTTCTTTTTATTTATTTTGAGTTTCTTATTGATGTTGTTTTTTTGAATTTTGCTGAGTATTTTACTTTTTGTGTTTTTTGCGCTTGTGGTGGTGCTTTCTTCTTGGGTACTGTGCCTCGAGGCACGCATACGTGGCCACACACAAACGAGCGCAGGTGACGTGAAAATAGAAGAGGAGAAGGTGGTGGTAGTAGTGGTAGTGGTGGAAGGAAAAGGGTGGGAAAAAAAAAGAAAAAATAAACAACGGTTATTATATGCCTTATTTACACGTGAATGTAAAGACCAAATCAGCGTCAATGACAAGAATATTGAATACGAAGCAAAAGTAGAGTTTGTAATTGTGATTTTTTGAAGCGCGCACGTGTTTGTGTTTTTTCTTTTTACGAATATTTGTTCATTTACACCATTGTCCTTCAGGTGCATAAGGAAATAGAGCTTTCAATGATCCCTTAATTTCGGTGTCTCTCTCCATACATATATATTTATATATATTTATATACATATATACATATAAATGCATGTATCTGTGTTTGTGTCTATGAAACTCTCGAGTTAGTGTGGTGTCTCCGTGTGATGCATGTTTTGTTTGACGTTTCGAGTAAACATCCAAATTCTCTTCTTTCTGGGTGTCTTCTGTTTGAATGTGAAGCAACCACCGTGGGAACAGGTGGTATGACTGTAAATGATGCAGCGGGATATGTGGAACGTAACGTACATACTTCCCAGGGGGAACAAGGCGGTTTATCGGCAAGTGCCACTGCGCAGCATGGATGACCTTATTGACCTCACGCGTGAAGCTGCCATAACATCGATAAAGTCGCACCAAAAAAGAATGTTGCATTTCTCTGGAACTGATAAGGTGTGTGTCATTCCTGGGTTTGTTGTTCATCATCTGCCACCAAAAGAACTGATGCATCTTGGCCCCATGCTGCTCACCCCCGATGCCGAGAGTTGGCATTCCCTCCTTCAACGACAAGGGGATGCAGCCCAAATAACTTTGCAGTTTAAGCGACAGAAGAAGCGAAAGGAAGAGAATGACGCGCCATCCGATAAGGCTCGTGACTCCATATCAACTCCTTCACCTCTGGAAGACATGAAGACACGGCACCTTTCGGTATCCCCCGTCGGCAAAACGGTGTCGACGGAGGAGGAAGACAGAGATGTGTCTGTACCTCTTTCACCAGAGACTCAAAATGCCGTAGAGCCGAAAGTTACTCGCGTCTCCTCTCCTTTGGCGAAACAAAACTCACCGAGCCCCAAACTCCCGGCCGTACTGGCGCGTCTGCGGGAACACATAGGCGTTCGGCCAGAGTCAAAAGGCAGTTCGTCACCATTTGCCCACAATACTTTCACGCTTGAAAGCAGTGCCTCCCCAACAGTACGTGAATTTGCTCTCATGTATGTCTTGAAGTGTTTGAGGGAGCTTTCACGTGGAGGTAGCGCTGGAAAACGGAATGTGGAAGCATTTTCTTCAACATTCATGCCGCGTTCTGACACGGCGTACTTTGCGGCAGCCACCGTGAAACTTTGGCAATCGAGGCTTCTGCTTAGCCCTGCGGCCATGAATGAAAAGTGGATTCATCTCCCTCCACTGCTGCGTGATGCTCAGCGTGAGTACCTCAAAAACCTCGTGAGCGAGTTGCGGTTGCGGCTCCGTGACGTTGCCCGATTAGAAAAGAAAGATCCCTGCCATATAAAAAGGGAATCCTCATCCTTACCGGTAAAAGAAAACCCATGTGAAGCATCCTCCTTATACGGTGGTAAAAAAATGGGAAAATTTGGAGCAGGTGAGCCGCTTGTTCTCATTGAAGAGGTGACGTACTGTTCCTCTAGGAACCCGCCGCCTTTGTCAGTAGGCCACGTCACGAATGATGGGCTTCTTGTTTCTCTGCGTGTACCAAAATACGTCGATGTACACGAAGAAATTGTTATCGTTGGATCCATTTACTCCAAAAATTCTATTAGATTGTGTTGGTGGCTTGTAGAATACGGGATTTACTTGCAGAAACCAGAAATGGCACATGAGGAAGGCAAACAATCCCCTGTTTTGCTCTCACTTGACGAGTTGTACCTCCGGCGTCGCATTGCAACATTTCAAATAACACCCCACACGTTTCTGCTTATTGTGAAACCTGGATCACTCTTGTCGTCTCGGCGGTATCGGTGTGTGTTGGAGGCCTGCGAGGTCCGAACCGGTGAAGTGAATGTCAGTGAAATATGCTTTGAAACGTTTTCCAAGGGGCTGTCAAAATAAAAAGCACTCACGCACGAAAAGGGGGGAAAGAAACACATGCATACACACAAATAAAGGATATTATGGGCTTTTTTTTTTGGCACTATTTGCGTGACAACGAGGTGTGTGATTGGACTTGAAACGAGAAGGGCGGTTTGGCGTTGTTCTTCAAAATAATTGGGAATACAAGAAAAAGAAAAGGCTTTGTGGATTAATCAAGGTGTATGTGATGTCGGAGAGCTGTAATGCTGAGGAGTTTTTGGACCTTTATTGGGTATTTTTACTTTGTTTGTTGGGTTATTTCTCCTTGTGGTACATTATAGGGGGGAGGGGGGTGACCGACGGCTTTTGGTTTGCTGCGACACTTCTCTGACTGGAGAGACAGCGCCATCGGGAATTCGCAACGGGCACTTTCAGGAGGAACAAAAAGAACTCTCATATTTTTAGTGTTTTTGTGATTTATATAATCCTTTTTTTTTCCATTTGTCTTCTAATTATGTTGTTGTTGTTGTTGTTGCTGTTATGGCTCTACATTTCCTTTTTTTTTTTTTTTCTTTTTTGCTTCTCTTTTCTTTTTGTAGGGTTTCTTCCTCCTCACTTTTTTTTTTTTTTTTTCTTTTTTTTTTTTTTTTTTCTAGCACTATCCGTGGGGTGGCGCAGGGGTGAGGTTCCGCGGTGCTCGTCGAGCGGGGTACGTGGCAGACTGCCTTCGGGTCTTTTGCCGCTCGGCCTCCGTACGACGTTGAACCGAGAGCTTCCTCGCATACGAAGCCCCACATCCAATTGATACACAGAGGGGCGGGAGGGCGGGTGAGGAAAAGAAGAAAAGAAGAAGGAGTGGAGGAAGCAAGGGCACAGACACGGGAGAGAAATGAGGCTGTTCTATGGATCATCCCTACCTCCCGGGTTGGAGGGACCCACACGCGGCGAACTTCGTATTCGAATAGAGAAACTGCTCCTGAAGGATGATTTGGTCACTAGGGGCATGTCGTCGGATGTTCCCCACGCGGGTTCACGCCCATACGCCGTTCCTGTTGATCACTGTGCGGTGAATCCATTGTTTTGGGGTGAGCAGAATCCCGCGTGCCACTGCGTTCCGGCAACCCCTGGAAAGCCACGTGGTGTGGTGACACTTGTGTACCCATTAAAAACGTATGAGCCGCAATTCAGGGAGTACCTCTTACACATGAGCCATTCCGAGCAAAAGGGCCTTCAGATTTCTGTATTTGTGCCTACTAGTTACAGTGGTCGGCATCGATCGGTTCCTGTAGGAAAAAGCATCGTTGCATTGGACACACTTAAACCCTCTTCTCCAGTTTCTGGGTGGTTTACTATTATGAGTGATGGAGCGTTCATTTCTTCGACTCCGTGTGATAAAGAGATGAATCTCCCTGGCATTTTATTAGAAGTGGGGAGGCTGAAAATGACTTTCACAATGACCTTCTTTGCACGTGCACCCCTGTCACCTACAAGCCATGCATCCCGCAGCACTTACAAAACATCCTATGAGAAGAATACAGAAAAAGAGAAAATAGGAGGCAGCGAGATGATGCAGGATGAAGCACGTGGTGAACAAGAGGTGCAGCCCGCGCAGGCTCCGCCAATAGTCTCTACCGAGTCTGGTGTCATTGCCCCAATTAATAAACAGCAGCTGCAACAGCACCAAGAAAAGCAACAGAGCCATCATCAGGGCCATGGCGGTGCGACGGAGCAGATCGCAAAATCATCGATGATGCATGAGAATGCGGGATCCGCCTTGGCATTTGACCCTCGTCCGTCGTCATCCCTCTTTCCTCCTACAGCAACATCGATCAACTTCAATCAAAAGATGGCCGTAAGTGAGTTGCTTCAGAAGGGTATTAGTCTGCGTGATAAAATGGCGCGGGTGCTATCTCATTCTACGAGTTTTGAGGATATGGCTCCCTCGTCCAATTTTCTTACCTTTCAACCACTGCTCAGCGTGCTTGGAGGTCCTCCATCTTACAGTCTACCCCTTACTGGTGCTGAGCATCTTCATGGTGGTCTCTCGATCCCACCTGATTCCACTGAAAGTTCCGTTAGTTCAGCAAGCGTTGAGACCGTGGTGAGCGATACAAATGAATTGGGTATTGACGCCTTTCCTGCTGCTGGTGCAGGTGCGGACAAAGAAAAGTCAGGAGAGTGGTGTGATATTCCAACTGGAAGACGCCCTTTCAGATTTCCATTCCAGTCTTCAGGAGTGTCCCAAAAAGAGGACACATATGTAGAGGTGGACCTCTCTCGCATTGCCTTTTCTTCAGGGCGAGCAACACTTGGCATGGAAGAGATGCGCGTGGGCATTCGTCTGTCAAGGGATGTGAAGACCGACGAGCCTGTGGAATCCTATTCTTCCTACGTTCACCGCGTTCCTCTTGCTCGCGGAGCCGAACATCACATCATAATTGGCTTTTCAGTGCGGTCATTCAGCGAAGACAGAAGCCGAATGGTCATATCTTTTTACCGGGTGCGTTCCGCACCCGTGGCAAACCCCCCTGGTGAGCTATTGTTGCCTGTGCCCGCTTCAGCGCAGCGAGTGCTTGTGGAAGAGATACTGTTAGGAATGTGCATTGTTGGTCTGCATAGCCAATCAAGGGATATTGTTCTTCATGACCCCATCAGCGGTGAAGATCCGACGCAGGCCCATTTACGCGTGAGCACCCGAAGCGGTAAGATGCCCTTGCCGGAAGACAGTCGTCCTAACGTGGGAGCCGCCAAGGAAGGAGATGCAAAGAACCCTACCTTAAGGTTGGAGGGAGGAGAAAAGAGTCAGGTGCTCGTGAATTCCGCCGAGCGTCATAGCCCAATTGAAACTCAACGAGGCACTAAGACCATTAGACCTAAGGTGAAGTATTCACACATAAAGCAGAGTGATGTGGATTTACGGAGTTCTTCTTCGTCTTCCTCCTCCTCCCCCTCTTCATCACCTCCATCGTCATCGTCTATAGAAAAAGTACCACGAAAAGTAAAGGTGAACGCTAGTGGTGATGAAGGAATTGGTGCTAGTAGTTGTACTGGTCATGGTGATGGACGTGGTGTGGCGCCCGAGCCGATCTACGCTCATGAACAGCGTCCTTCTAATTCTCTTACTGCTCCCATTCCGAATACCATGATGACAAAAGCAGCTGTTTCGAGTGTGGACCAGTGTTTGTCCCCCGTGGAATTGGGTGCTTTGATGGACCTTCATGCACCAGGAAGTTGTGATGGGAAGAAAGTTCTTTCTTATGCGAGCGACGCAAGAATGGCAGATACGTACTTGGATCAGACTTTGAAGAAACCGGCCCTAGAACGGTTTCGTATTCATGTCTCGATACGTGCTGGAAAAGAGCTACCGATGGTGACAATAAGCCATGAGGGTTTCACGTCAATATCACCTGTTGCCGCGGCGGACCAATTAGACAGTGGCGTACGCTCTGCAGTCACATCTGATGGAAGTCTTATTCTTGTGGACAGCAAGCATCGTGTCTTTAAACCTCCTACAACATTTTTTGTTGTTGAAGATCTCTTTAATGGGGTGGATTCCCGGGCGGCATCCAGGGGAATCGTGCCGGATTGGTTTGTGGAAGCCGCTGTGCGTGGAAAATTCGACCGCACCTTAATAGTGCCCGAGTCTCAGAGTCCACAGTATGATTATGAATCCATTTTGTCTATTCCCCGAGAGGCAGTTTTCATACGGCATGCTGTTAGCGGCACTCATGCCACTTTTCGAGGCGCATCCACACTTCTTTCATTGGACGACACAATTTCCAAGGCGTCAAATAGTGCCTTTTGTTTGCGAGAACTGCGTCTGACACTGTGGCATGCCGTCACCGAGACAAGCGTGGCGTCATCCTCTGATTGGAAGAATGATGAGGAACGCTTCTGGGCCCAAACAGCTCTACTGGGCGAGTGCCGGGTAGACCTTCGCTCATTGCGCTTCCTAAAAGTACTTGATGGATGGTACCGTATCAACGCCATTGATAGAGTGGAAGAAGTCGTTGGTTACGTCCGCGTGAGCGTGCGGCTGCTTTAAATGAGGAGTTTGCTGGCGAAGAAATCAAAAGAGCGATGGAATACGAAGAAAATGGTAAAGGGATTTAGTTGTATAACAACGGAATATGAAGGCGTCTCTGGGGAATGGGAGAAAAGGTGGCATCAGGACGATTTGTAGGGCCTGAGAAGGACGGTGACAAAAGTATTAAAAGATGAGCCTGAAGTAATCGTGCACTGGCGTTGCCAAGCTTGGTGTGACTGGTTGCACTGTTGGGTTTATTGTTGTTGTTGTTGTTTTTTTATTTTTAATTGGCAGGATGGATTGGTTAGATTACGAAGAGGGAAAATAAAATTATAGAGGGAGAGATGGAGAGAGCGAAAGAGAGAGGGAGAGAGAGAGAGAAAAGGGAATGTCACTCTGTTGCTTGGAACAGTGGTGTGTGGTCATGACGCCCGATTGGGGATCGGACAGCACCAGTGTAAAAAGGGACGTCGATTGCGCACAGGATGCCGAAGCCGATGGCAAGGAGAGGTTACGGTTTGAACTTATTCTCCTCTGTTTTATTTTTGTTTTATTTTTTCCTTTTTGGATGTGTCTCTTTCTCTTTCTCTTTCTCTCTCTCTCCCTCTCTCTCTCTGTGTGTGTGCGTGTGTGTGTCTGTCTGTCTGTCTATGTGTTGTGTTGTATTGTTTTTGTGTTGTTGTTGTTGTTTTTGAAAAAAAGATGCCATGATGTGGAGTACTTATTTTTGTATTGCCCTTTCTGCGCCACATGCATTCCAAACATTGTAGACTTTCTTCTTCTTTCATTCGTTGTTTGTTTGTTTTCACGTAACCCGCTTCTGCTGTTGAAGGGAGGCGAGGAGTTAGCTTCCAAGCTTACCTGTCTGTGTGTAAGAGAGAATAGCGGCGTTGAATGCACCGATATCCGTCCGAGAATTGTGAAGCACCTCTTTTACCTCCGGATGGATGTAATGAGGAATGCCCTTCTTTTGTTTTGCAGCAGGATCGCGGACATGTTGACAGTAAGATTACTGGCGAGAGAGATGTCTTGTGTGACTCCATTGCAGAGGATACACCCTTCTTGCGGGAGTGGAATTCATCCCTGCCCCCGGAATTGTCCGTGGCTCAATATCTCCCACAAAGTCTGAGGAATGCAGAGAGAGCGGCACCACTTGCTTGCGTTGCATCTATTGTGTGTTTCATTGAGGGCACGTTTATGCAGCTGTTGTTGTTGTTGTTGTTTATTTTTCATTGTGCCATTACATTCTATGGGTATTTTGCCAATGTTGGGGAAACGATAATTATCAGTTTTGTCGTTGTGTTTATGTTCAATGCAGAGCATGCCTTAATGATCCTTAACGAAGGCAAAAATCATTTTGGACCGCCACCATGTCGAATTGTCATCCTTATTACAGAATGTTTTTTACTTTTGGCTCTCGCGTTGGAGCTGTTTGCATTAATAGTGTGGTGTGTGACTGCGAAGACGTTTGTAAATCTCATTGGTCTTCCGGTTGCCGTAATGACGTTTTACCCACGGTGTCGACGGTTGCAATTGGCATTCCGTCGACGTGTCTCATCGGAACGCCGTCGATATCGAGAAAATGGCTTTGATCTTGATCTGTCAATTGTGCATTCCACGGTGCTGGCGATGTCGTGGCCAGCAGAAAACTTTGAACGTTGTTTTCGCAATCCTGCTGAGGAAGTGGAAGCTCTGCTTGACATGATGTACGGCCCTCGTGCATATCTTGTGGTGAACCTCTGCTCAGAGCGGGGTTATAAGAACCCGGGATTGTTTCATGGTAACTTCCTGCGCTACATTATGGATGATCATAATCCGGCGGAATTAGATGAAATGTTGTCGTTTGTCCGGAAAGCCGGAGGGTTTGTGCGCAAGGATCCTGAACACCGGGCTGTTGTGGTGCACTGCAAGGGAGGTAAAGGACGCACTGGGACAATGATTTGTGCATATCTTATGTACAGTGGTCTTCAGCCAACCGCAGATAGAGCCTTGGAGCACTTTGGGGCGATGCGTACGGCCCCTGGTGAAAGGTTTCAGGGTGTCCAGACGCCTTCACAGGAACGTTATGTTCGCTACTTTGAAAAACTGTTGGCTTCAATGAGGTCACCGTTTGCTTTAAAGAAGAACGTGCATCAAAGAAGGATCACACATATGGAGTTGCGTAACATTCCGTTTCTGTGGTGGGAAGGGGGTATCGGCAAACTCTGGTTTGTGGTGATTTTAAAACCATCTACGGAGAGACATGTCATCTACATCTCCAACCCGACTGTTTCTTTTAACCCACACCCACCGGACGATTCGGTGATGCGTGTACGGTCCTGTTTGCATGACATCTGCGTGCCAGCAGAGGATTCTCTGTATAGAGGCTCCCAGGAAGTCAACTTGTCGACACCCATGTCCCCGTGCCACGATACTTTTTTTGTAAGCGTGTGTAATCAGCGTATTGAGTCCGCTACATTTGATAGAGAGTATAGTGCTTCAGTATTGAGGGAAAAGAAGGAGTTGAAGGTGACACTGGAGGCACGACAGCTACAGAGTATTTCACCAGTCGTTGATGATGTAGTCGTCAAATTCTACTATGCGCAAAGGAGTCCTAACCCTCTTGCTCCTCCCATGCAATTTTGGTTTCACACAGCCATGGAAGGGAATGAAATTCACCTCAGCAAGTTACAGTTGGACGGACCTCATAGAGACGCAAAAGGAAAGTGCTACCCGAATGATTTTTCGGTTATGTTACGGTTCAAAAACGTAGTGGATAAGGATTAGTCCTGCTTAAAAGGTGGTTTTCCACTTTTCTAACGGAGTTCTATCTGCTTCTCTTCTTTGTCTCTTTCTTCTAATTGATTAATGGTCACGCACACAGAAATACGCACCCATCCTATCTCCCATGCATGTCTGACTACGCAGATATAGCTACTAAATATAAAGTGCCGTGATGCACGCATGTAGCTTCGGGATGGGAGTACTGATATTGTAGTAATGGTTTCATCTCCTGAGGAAAATGGTAACAAAAACAAAAAAAAAAAAAACTTGTTATTAAGAAGTCATTTCGGACAACCTCTTAATGGGTACCCTTCTCCACAATTTGTTACTTGTGTGCTTGTTGTTTTTTTTTTCCTTCTTTCTGGGGGGACGCCCGTCTAACTCATACTTCATCTCGAACCCCAAGCAAGCCACACCAATCGCGCAAAATTCATTCTTTTTTTATATCACTGTCGACGTTTCTTGTTGAAACACATCATTTTCTTTTTTATTTTTGCTGTGGGAGGGTGCGGTGGGTTCTCCAGGGCTACACATCGGGGCAGCGGAAGAGCGCGGTGAGGCGTGGCCACCACTGTCGTTGTCTGTTGTGTGTGGTTCCCCTCCGGCTCCCTCTTGTTCAGCAGGCGTTGGGCTGCGCCGTTCGGATGCAAGTCAGCTGCCATGGCGCTCACAATTGCCCTTCGAAGGAACTCACACTTCTCCCTCAGGCCACTCGGTGCATTTCTCAGCCTTGTCTCCGCCTCTGCCGCCTTGCGGGAGGCGTGTGAGCGGAGCGGAACCCCGCAGCATCTTTTGGAGGGCGCCTTGGAGCAGGTGCGCCTGGCAGAACATCACGGAGCCTCTGCACCGGAATTGGAGGTGACATGCGTGCGCGTGTACGCCCCACCACCACTTGCAGATGCGACCTCCCACCCCATGTTGCTCTTCCGAGGAACCCCCGACGCAAGCATCGAGGAGCGTCTTCCGGCAGCTCGGCGGCGGCCTCTGTTCTTTTCAAGCTCACTGCGGGTCGCACTGCCATTTGGTAGAATTGACGGGGCACGCGGGAAACACAGGGTGGTGCTCTGTCGGGTGGAACGTCGCCCCGGGCACCAACTCTTTAACAGGGTCGTAGCCACGGAAGAGGATTTGAGGCTGTTTGACAGCGTTGGTGGCGACTTGGACCGTTTCAGTCTTGCGAAGACCAAACAATCCGCCTCCAACGGCAGAGGAGATGAGGGCGCATTTGACGGCGTGGTGGAGTGGCTGGATGGTGGGGCTTCGTACCGTTTTGATGCTGCGCACGCGCGGATTCACACATTGCTGTGCATCGACGTACAGTGGTGAGAAGACCCTTGGAGCGGCGCACAGGAAGCAGGGAGGCCCATCAGGTCTTTACAACCAATTTGGGCAATGAGGGATGTGCACGCATTCTCCTGTACTTTTTTTACTCGGAGCCTTTTGGTTTTCGTTGTTATTTTTGTTTGTGTGTGTGTGTGTGTGTGTGTGTGTGTGTGTGTGTGTGTGTGTGTGTGTGTGTGTGTGTGTGTGTGTGTAGTTTTGCCTCTCATGCAGTGTGGATATAACTTGTTTGCTCTTCCTCTGCCGGCGAGCATACTACTTGCAGTCGAAGGAGAAGTGGTTTCTCCGCCGCACACAGTTGCACATAGGATGCCCCCGAACGCTCGCCTGCGCATTCGCCTCATTGGCCCCAGCGGACACAAGTCTGAGTACCACTGTGCCACGCTGCTTGGGAACTGGCAGGAGGAGCGAATGTCATTTGGTCTGAAGGACCCCGCGAAGGAGCCGCTAGAAGGCCAGACGACATATTTAGCGTCATACAGGGGCACCAAGAACGACGAGGAACTTCTTGCAGCTAAGCCCCCTGGCTGTTTTTGCGCCGAAGCACCCGTGCAGCTTCTTTTCTACCACGGCGACATCGTTGCGCCACCGCAGAGCCAGTTCACCGTGCACGAGCTTAGTTACACCCGTCCGACGAGGGACGTCGGGGCAAGCCCACTCAAGACCATCCTGGACAAAGAAGGCATATCTCAGCGGCGGGAGAAAACAGAGGCACTGCGCCGTGCCATGGGATTCAGTGGGCATCGGACCGCCGTTGGAGCTCCGTCCTCCCTCGGAAGAAACACAGAGGCGGCACCTTTGGCGTATAGCACAAGGTGTGCCACAAAAAGGGACAACGAATATATGCAAACAACGCGTCGTGGGCACTATCAGCCAGCAAAGCTCCCGCCTATTGGACGTCTACAGGCGAAGGAGCGGTTCCTGACAACCAAAAATGTCACTTTTGACGCAACAGGGGAATACCTCAAAGACAACATTGATGAATACCCTGCAGCAAGTAGTGAATGCTGGGGGCAGTTTATGGCGTACAAAGACGATCCCATGAACAGAACAAAGTTGCGGGAGGAATATGAACGACCATAAAAAACGTCATTCATGCCCGTACGAGCGAGCATCCTCTTGTGTAATGTATCACTGCAAACAGACGACGCGAATGAAAGAGAAGGGGAACAAGGTGTAAGAAAACACGGGAAGGAA
This sequence comes from Trypanosoma cruzi, assembly GCF_000209065.1. Taxonomy (NCBI): domain Eukaryota; phylum Euglenozoa; class Kinetoplastea; order Trypanosomatida; family Trypanosomatidae; genus Trypanosoma; species Trypanosoma cruzi. Next base: position 133,361 of record NW_001849442.1, read on the forward strand.
ACAACATCGGAGTAGATTGTTCTTTTGTTCAGCATGTAAGTCATTATCGGACAGTCCTTGAGACACACGCACACACACAAACAAAGGATATTTTGAACTTATTGCGCAATTTCAATTCTAATCTTGTGCATGCACCAATCCAACAAAAATTGCTTATTTCCATGATCTTCCCATCAAATAGACTGCCACCAACCGAAAAGGAAACTAAAAAAAAGCTAATAAACACATAATCACTCATACATCCACAAGGAAAATGTCTCTCAGGCTTTGTGT
>NW_001849443.1:0-8901 GCF_000209065.1 Trypanosoma cruzi
TTGACTGGGAGTACCGCCGATTCGGTCGATTGGTGCTTGAGGAGCGGCGCCGTCTGAAGGAGAGGGCAGAGGAAGAGGATGCCGGCAACCGAACAACGACGCCGGCCAACGACATGAAGGTGGCATGTCCATAATTTTTTTTGTATTGCCGTGCCGTTATTTTATTTATTTTTGATTATATGTTTGATTTATGTATATTTCATCGTATGCTGGTTGGTTGCGTGTGTGTTTTGGCTTTTTCATTGTTGATTCTTTTTTTTTTCTTTGGCGGGCGTCACTTTTTTCCGCGCGTGAGTCTCCAGGGACGGTGACGGAGCATTGCGGGGCGGTGTGCACGCGGACCGAACGAAGGATGTGGTGATAATAAGGTAACTTATTCCATTCTGTTTTTGAATGTTTTTCTTACTGTTTTTTCTTTACTTTTTTTCCCTCGGTCCTTGGTGGCTGAATTGTGAATTTCATTTTCTTCTTTTCTTCCTTTCTGGGCGTACGTGTGTTTTGTTTGAGTGCGATTCTCATGACGAAAAACACAAAATGAGGCCCCGCGAAAGGGGCAAGAGGATCTCATGCAATCAAATTGACCAAAACGGAAGCCTCTCAGTGCACTCCTTTTTTCTCGTTTTATTTATTTTTTCCTGCTGGCCTCAATTTCAGTGCGTTGTTTTTTATATTTTCTGCCGAGAGGCTGTCAACGAAAAATAATTCCGCTGTCCTCCATTAGTTATTCTGTTTCTTGTCTCTTGTCCGGCTGCCTGCCATGCGCTTGCTTCACATTTGGGACGATGTTTGTGGGGATTTGTTGTCTCTCTTACCTCCGCTGTTTGTGCGAGGGAGGAGGCGAGCCTGGCCGGTGTGCCCCTCGCTTGTCACGCATGCGGAGCCCATGCCGGAGTGAGGCAGGGGACCATGAATTGTTTGCGAAGCATGACGGAAGACTGATGCAGGAGGAGCGAGAAGCCTTTTTTTTTCACGGACTAACGCTTTTTTTGGGGATTTGGGAAATGGGGTTTATAATGACTGTCCATGCAGGGCTCTTGCTAACATTTACCGCAACTGACATGCCTCACACTCCCTGCTGCGTCATTCTTTCTTGGTGTCTTCATGCTTGCTGTTTTTTAATTATTTGAATTCATTTCTTTTGGGAGGCGAAGGGTTTGTAGCGGTCGATCGGTCGAGGCGGAGACATAGACACATATTTATACGCATTTGTTCCGCGATCTTCTCTGCGACGCGGAAGAACCTCTGGAAGAGGTGAGTGTGGATGCCGTGGATGCGCCCCGCGTTGGGCGGCTGGCCATGGAACCGCGGTGGCGCATAATTCAACCCCGGCGCCTCCTCGTGTTTGGCTGGGCATGACTGTCAGCACCTGTGCAGCTATCCTCGTTGGCATTTACCTCCTTGCTGGATAGACACGGAGCCGTTAATGAGCTGGACCATGGCGGTGCCTCAGCCACCTGTATGGCTGGCCCAGCGTGCGGCTACCTTGTTATGCCACATGGCTTCATTTTTGATCACTTTGGTCCCAAACCGATTTTCATACTGAGCATGGTGCTGTTTCCGCTCGGGGCGCTGCTGTTTGCGCTGTCATTTCGCGGCACAATTGAGGGCTCTGTGGTGCGTCTAAGCGTTTTCAACGGCATGCTGACACTCGGATGCACGCTGTATGACGTAGTATACATGATGACGATCATGAGCCATTTCCCGAACAGCAGGGGCCCTGTCGTGGCCGTTTTGAAGTCGTACATCGGACTGGGCTCCGCCATTGTGGGAAGCATCCAGCTGGCCTTTTTTGACGGGAGGCCGGACCACTACTTCTATTTTCTGATGGTGCTGTTTTTTGTGACTGGAGCTGCGGGTTTCTTCCTTGTGCCACTCCCGTCGTACCACCTGACTGGCTATGAGGAGAAACACCTTGGCATCGAGGAAAAGGAGAGACGACTGGCACGCAAATCCGTTTACCTCCGCCAGCAACCACCCACAATTCGCTTCGCGATCGGCATTGCGTTTGTTGTCCTGCTGGTTATATACTTGCCACTGCAGAGCGCACTGGTTGCGTATCTGGGGTGGGGGAGGACGCGGCGCATCATATTTGCGTCCATCTTGATTGCTGTCCTTGTGTCACTTCCGTTGATGGCATTGCCCGTTTCGTGCCTTGAGAGGAGGGAGACACAACGGGAGGAGGGTGACTGCGGTGGGACGGAGAGACCGAGCGCGGGTGATGAGGTGGCGAACGAGCCTGCGGTGGCTGGTGGTCCCCCGAAGAAGGTGGAGACGGACGTCGACTACATTGCGCCGCAGTACCAGACGACCTTTCTCCAGAACCTGAAAACGCTGAAGTTGTGGGCTTTCCTCTGGAGCATCTTCTCCATGGGGGGCACTACGTTTGTGATCATCTACAACGCCAGCTTCGTCTACGCCGCGCTTGCGGACGAAGAGGTGGACAACGCCATCAAAACGCTTCTCACAGTGCTGAACGGTGCGGGAAGTGCGGCGGGTCGGCTACTGATGAGCTACTTCGAGGTCTGGTCGCAGAAACGCAAGGCCGAGGACAGGGTTTCGATTATCGTTTCTATCTATTTTGCTGATGTGTTCGTGATCCTGTCACCAGTTTTATTCCTCGTGGTGCCCAGGGCTGCACTGCCGCTGCCGTACGTATTGGCTGCCATTGGCAACGGTTTCAGTGCAGCTTCCCTTGTGTTGGTTTCTCGGACTGTTTTTGCAAAGGACCCCGCCAAGCACTACAACTTCTGCTTCCTTGCATCACTGTTTTCTACAATCTTCCTGAACCGCCTTCTGTACGGCGAGTGGTACACGCGTGAGGCTGAGAAGCAGGGCGGCAATGTTTGCCTTGGCCGGAATTGTGTGATGATGCCCCTGATATTTTTGATTGTTCTCAGCTTCACCGCGTTTCTTTCTGCTGCCTATTTTGACTGGGAGTACCGCCGATTCGGTCGATTGGTGCTTGAGGAGCGGCGCCGTCTGAAGGAGAGGGCAGAGGAAGAGGATGCCGGCAACCGAACAACGACGCCGGCCAACGACATGAAGGTGGCATGTCCATAATTTTTTTTGTATTGCCGTGCCGTTATTTTATTTATTTTTGATTATATGTTTGATTTATGTATATTTCATCGTATGCTGGTTGGTTGCGTGTGTGTTTTGGCTTTTTCATTGTTGATTCTTTTTTTTTTCTTTGGCGGGCGTCACTTTTTTCCGCGCGTGAGTCTCCAGGGACGGTGACGGAGCATTGCGGGGCGGTGTGCACGCGGACCGAACGAAGGATGTGGTGATAATAAGGTAACTTATTCCATTCTGTTTTTTAATGTTTTTCTTAGTGTTTTTTCTTTACTTTTTTTCCCTCGGTCCTTGATGGCTGAATTGTGAATTTCATTTTCTTCTTTTCTTCCTTTCTGGGCGTACGTGTGTTTTGTTTGAGTGCGATTCTCATGAAGAAAAACACAAAATGAGATCCCGCGAAAGGGGCAAGAGGATCTCATGCAATCATTGACCAAAACGGAGGCCTCTCAGTGCACTCCTTTTTTCTCGTTTTATTTATTTTTTCCTGCTGGCCTCAATTTCAGTGCGTTGTTTTTTATATTTTCTGCCGAGAGGCTGTCAACGAAAAATAATTCCGCTGTCCTCCATTAGTTATTCTGTTTCTTGTCTCTTGTCCGGCTGCCTGCCATGCGCTTGCTTCACATTTGGGACGATGTTTGTGGGGATTTGTTGTCTCTCTTACCTCCGCTGTTTGTGCGAGGGAGGAGGCGAGCCTAGCCGGTGTGCCCCTCGCTTGTCACGCATGCGGAGCCCATGCCGGAGTGAGGCAGGGGACCATGAATTGTTTGCGAAGCATGACGGAAGACTGATGCAGGAGGAGCGAGAAGCCTTTTTTTTTCACGGACTAACGCTTTTTTTGGGGATTTGGGAAATGGGGTTTATAATGACTGTCCATGCAGGGCTCTTGCTAACATTTACCGCAACTGACATGCCTCACACTCCCTGCTGCGTCATTCTTTCTTGGTGTCTTCATGCTTGCTGTTTTTTAATTATTTGAATTCATTTCTTTTGGGAGGCGAAGGGTTTGTAGCGGTCGATCGGTCGAGGCGGAGACATAGACACATATTTATACGCATTTGTTCCGCGATCTTCTCTGCGACGCGGAAGAACCTCTGGAAGAGGTGAGTGTGGATGCCGTGGATGCGCCCCGCGTTGGGCGGCTGGCCATGGAACCGCGGTGGCGCATAATTCAACCCCGGCGCCTCCTCGTGTTTGGCTGGGCATGACTGTCAGCACCTGTGCAGCTATCCTCGTTGGCATTTACCTCCTTGCTGGATAGACACGGAGCCGTTAATGAGCTGGACCATGGCGGTGCCTCAACCACCTGTATGGCTGGCCCAGCGTGCGGCTACCTTGTTATGCCACATGGCTTCATTTTTGATCACTTTGGTCCCAAACCGATTTTCATACTGAGCATGGTGCTGTTTCCGCTCGGGGCGCTGCTGTTTGCGCTGTCATTTCGCGGCACAATTGAGGGCTCTGTGGTGCGTCTAAGCGTTTTCAACGGCATGCTGACACTCGGATGCACGCTGTATGACGTAGTATACATGATGACGATCATGAGCCATTTCCCGAACAGCAGGGGCCCTGTCGTGGCCGTTTTGAAGTCGTACACCGGACTGGGCTCCGCCATTGTGGGAAGCATCCAGCTGGCCTTTTTTGACGGGAGGCCGGACCACTACTTCTATTTTCTGATGGTGCTGTTTTTTGTGACTGGAGCTGCGGGTTTCTTCCTTGTGCCACTCCCGTCGTACCACCTGACTGGCTATGAGGAGAAACACCTTGGCATCGAGGAAAAGGAGAGACGACTGGCACGCAAATCCGTTTACCTCCGCCAGCAACCACCCACAATTCGCTTCGCGATCGGCATTGCGTTTGTTGTCCTGCTGGTTATATACTTGCCACTGCAGAGCGCACTGGTTGCGTATCTGGGGTGGGGGAGGACGCAGCGCATCATATTTGCGTCCATCTTGATTGCTGTCCTTGTGTCACTTCCGTTGATGGCATTGCCCGTTTCGTGCCTTGAGAGGAGGGAGACACAACGGGAGGAGGATGACTGCGGTGGGACGGAGAGACCGAGCGCGGGTGATGAGGTGGCGAACGAGCCTGCGGTGGCTGGTGGTCCCCCGAAGAAGGTGGAGACGGACGTCGACTACATTGCGCCGCAGTACCAGACGACCTTTCTCCAGAACCTGAAAACGCTGAAGTTGTGGGCTTTCCTCTGGAGCATCTTCTCCATGGGGGGCACTACGTTTGTGATCATCTACAACGCCAGCTTCGTCTACGCCGCGCTTGCGGACGAAGAGGTGGACAACGCCATCAAAACGCTTCTCACAGTGCTGAACGGGGTGGGAAGTGCGGCGGGTCGGCTACTGATGAGCTACTTCGAGGTCTGGTCGCAGAAACGCAAGGCCGAGGACAGGGTTTCGATTATCGTTTCTGTCTATTTGGCTAATGCGTGCATGATCCTGTCGCTGGTTTTATTCCTCGTGGTGCCCAGGGCTGCACTGCCGCTGCCGTACGTATTGGCTGCCATTGGCAACGGTTTCAGTGCAGCTTCCCTTGTGTTGGTTTCTCGGACTGTTTTTGCAAAGGACCCCGCCAAGCACTACAACTTCTGCTTCCTTGCATCACTGTTTTCTACAATCTTCCTGAACCGCCTTCTGTACGGCGAGTGGTACACGCGGGAGGCAAGAAGGCGGGGTGTTGATGTTTGTTTGGATCGTGCTTGTGTGCAGCTCCCGTTGCTTGTGATGCTTGGATTCAACGTGACGGCCTTCATATCCAACGCCTATGTGCACTGGGAGTACGTGAAATTTAATTGTCAGGTGTTGGATGAGCGGCGTCGCCTCTTTGAGGAGCAGCAAGAAGGCGGGGATTTGTGGGCCTGAGTGAATTGTTTGTGAGGGATGACGTGGACTGTTTTTGTGAGGGGAGTGCACCGACTACAGAATACTCCTCTGATGACAACGGCTGCTTGAAGGTGGGGAGCGGATGATCTTTTCTTGAGTTCTGGAGGGATTGTCTCGTGCCTGAAGTCTTTGTTGTGCGATGTGAACGAAGCCATGGAGAAGTTCATGCGACTACTTACATGAGTAGTTTATAGCTACCCGCGTAATGCATCTGCGTGCACGAGGGAGTACACTTTGTTTGCGTTGATTACGTGATTTTTTGTTATTATGACGATGGCGAGTGTTTTTATATTCCTTTTTTGTTTCATTAATTTGCCACGCGGGTGATGGAAGGGGAAATATAAGTTTAAAAGAGGAAGGGGAATCGGGTGTGAGAAGAGTGCAGAAACAAGAACAGAAAAGAAAAGGGGGCATAAAAGAAAATATTGAGGAAACTGTCTACTAAATAAGGAGGCAGGAGAGATGCCGACTACCGCAAACAGTGAGGATATTGTACAGGGATATGTGGAGAAGCTGGTCTCAGTGGAGGGTCAAAAGCCGTTGACTGAATGGCGGCGCTTTGCGGCTCTCGTGGCTGGCTCATTTGCTGCTATCTGCGCTTCAACTGCGGCCTCGTTCAATTTATTTAGCGGCGCTTTGCAGCAAAAATATTCTTTTCGGCAAAGAGACATTTCTGCAATCAACACGGTAGGGATGGTCTTTTGCTTTTTTCTTCTTCCTTACGGCGTCATATATGACCACTTTGGTCCCCGCCCCATCTATGTGTTGGCGTGTGTGCTTCTTGCGACTGGCGCCTTGCTTTTTGGTCTCTCATTTGGCGACCATATCGAGGGGTCGACGGTGCGTTTTTGTGTTTACAATGCCATGCTGAGTCTTGGCAGCGAGCTTCTAGATATGGCGTGTGGGCTAACTTTACTGAGTATTTTCCCGACCAACCGTGGTGGGGTGGTGGCGTTCTTGAAGACGTTGTTGGGACTGGGCTCCGCCATCTTGGGCTCGTTTTACCTTGGCTTTTTCAATGGCCATCCGGACCATTACTTCTATTTTATAATTGTCGTTGTGCTCTGTGTCTGTTCGGTGGTGGTTCCTGTCGTGCGACTTCCGTCGTACCACTTGACTGGCTATGAGCAGAGGCACTTGGACGCCGAGGAAAAAGAGCGACGGCTGGCACGCAAATCCGTTTATCTGCGTCAGAAGGCCCCTTTTTGGCGCTTTTTGTATGGCCTTGTGATTGTCTTTGTGCTTATAGTTTACCTACCAACGCAAAGTGCTCTTGTGGCCTACCTAAAGCTTGATCGCACGTACCAATTGAGTTTTGCGATTGTGGCAGCCGTCATGACTCTTATGCTTCCACTTATGGCAGTGCCATGCGGTTACCTTGAGCGGAAGCAAATGGATAACGAGGGAGCATTAGAGCCAAGGAAGCAAGATGAGACGAGAAGCACGGAAGGCACTCTGCCGAACAGAGACGATGCAGAGGGAAAGGAGGAGGAGAAACGCACTTCATTGGAGGAGGGAAGGTTAAAGACTCCAGTGGAGACGGATATTGACTACATTGCCCCACAGTACCAGACCACTTTTATGCAAAGCATTTGCACATTGAAATTATGGGCCTTTTTTTGGACTTTTTTCTGTGGTGTTGGCTCGGAGTTTGTGATAATATACAATGCTCGTTTCATTCTTGGTGCTATTTCTGGGGAACGTGTTGATGATGCCATGGGAGCACTTCTCACAGTGCTGAACGGGGTGGGAAGTGCGGCGGGTCGGCTACTGATGAGCTACTTCGAGGTCTGGTCGCAGAAACGCAAGGCCGAGGACAGAATCCCCATTACAATCTCTCTTTTTGTACCAACTATGTGCATTATACTTTCACTACTGCTATTTCTTGTATTACCTGTGAATGCGTTGTTGGTGGCATTTGCTATTGCGGCTCTGGGGAATGGTTTTTGTGCTTCAGTCTCTATCCTTGTCGTGCGCACCATTTATGCAAAAGACCCTGCGAAGCACTATAATTTTGCACTCAACTCCTTGTGGCTGGCCGCCATAATATTGAACCGTTTCCTATACGGTGAGTGGTATGCGCGGGAGGCGGAGCGTCACGGTGAAATCTTGTGCTACGGAAAGAGTTGCGTCCTTATGCCAATGCTTGTGATGTTGGGCTTGAACGTGACAGGCATGATCTCAACTATATATGTGCACCTTATGTATTCTCGCTTCTCACGGATGGTAGTCGCCGAGCGCCGCCTTTTGAGAATGGATTCCGTGGAGCCGCTTGGAGGTGAGATGACCGAGGTGGAAGAGCCGAGGAAATCTTGACATATCTCTCTGTGAGTGTAAAAAAACGGTATTGAGGCTTCTTGACCGGCCCCCACGGCTTGATATTTGTCCGAATTGGGCTTGAAAGCTTCTGTCTCCTCATAACTTATTTTCCCCGCATCTAACATTTTTTTTTTTCTTCTTAATTCTCTGAAATATATATCTTATTATCATTTTATTTTATGCCTTCTGTTGTTTTTTTTTCCTTCTTTTTTTTTTTTTTTTTCCTCCACCTTCTTGTTAAGTGGATCTTCTTCTGGCGGGTGGTGGTGACGTCTTTTCTCTGCTGGGCCTTATTGCCATCAAATGTGTAACCCTGCCTCGCTTGTGGGATCCTGCATTCTTTTGATTTTTTGTCTCTTATTTTTATTTTTATTTTTATTTTCATTCATTTCATTTCACCTCCCACCCGGGAATACAAATATTTTGTTTTATGTTGTATATTTTGTGTGCGGCGCTCCGACGCCAAATAACCGTTTTTTTTTTTTTTTTTGTCTTTTGGGCGTCTAACTGCCGCAATTGTTCGCAATGTTTCACGTGTTGTATTTTATATATTTACATATTTGATGTTAATTCATTTTATTTATTTATTTTTTTTTTGGGAGGGGGGGGGGGGGGG
>NW_001849443.1:9001-13162 GCF_000209065.1 Trypanosoma cruzi
GGTTGGGGGGGGGGGGGGTTTGTTTTTTTTGAATTATTGGACAGGAATTGCGTGTGTTGCTTGTCTGCAAAGTATCATTAAAAAGGATGGAGTCGGCAACTGCATTCAAAATGCACCACGCGGAAAAAAAAAAGAAAAAAAAATGAATGTAAAGGGGGGGGGGGGTCAAAACTCGTTCTGGATCCTACCGTTTGTCGAGCACTTTGCAATTTGCCCGTATTTTGTTGTGCGTCTTTTTTTTTTCTTTTGTATTTCTTTGCTCTTTGTAAACGTCTTGCCTACCGGAAAAGACATGCTTCATTAGGTGACAGAGTACACATTTGTGTTAAGACAAATATTTTTTGTACACAAACAAAAACACACATTTAAGCGAACTTGATATGAGACAAGTGGGGGCTGAGGCGGACTTTTTTAGGGCTGTAGCAACAAAGGATTTGACACTCCTGCGGCGTCTTATAGCAGCCAAAAAGGATGTCAATATACGTGGTGAGCGCAATCGCACCCCACTGCATATGTGTGTTTGGGACAACTATGTAGATGGGGCACGCGTCCTGCTGGAAGCAGGCGCCGACATCAACGTGTATGATGATCTGCATGACACACCGTTTCTCCTTGCTGGTGCGGAGGGTCGCGTGGAAATTATGAAGTACATGCTGAAGTATGCCAAACCAGACTTGACGCTGTGCAACCGTTACGGTGGCTCGGCGCTTATTCCAGCATGTGAGCGCGGTCATGTGGAGATGGTAAATTTGTTGATAAAAGCTGGCGTCAATGTGGACCACGTAAACGATTTTGGGTGGACGGGACTGCTGGAAGTGTTGGAACTTGGCGGCGACGATTTGGACCACGTCGAAATCACAAAGGCGTTGATTGCGGCGGGTGTAGATGTGAACCTCGCCGACAGGGAGGGGAGGACGCCACTTTACCTGGCAAAAAAGCACAACCTTAAGCGCATCACGAAACTTCTTGAGGAGGCAGGGGGCCGAGTATGAGAAGGAACTCAACGGCCAACACAAAAACGAAACGATGGGAAGAAAAAAGGTTTATCATGCTCTTTTTTTCTTCTTCTTCTTCTTCTTCTTATTATTATTATTATCCTTTTTGAATGGTAGAGTAAGGCATGGACCGCTTCAGCTTTTTTTTTTTGTGAGAAGGGGTTTTATTTGGGAGCGTGTGCCTTGCGTGTGCGTATACATTTCTGGAGAAGCCATGCGAGTGAGAACACACACACACACGAAAAAAAAAATGTATGTTTTTTGAATGAGCTGTACTTTTCTGTGTTCCTTACTATGGATGCAAATGCTTAGCATCTAGATGCATGTATACTTGTATCTTTGATTATGATAGCGGTATAGGAACTCTGTGTGTGCTGCTAGTAGTGAGTTGTGGTTGCTTTTGTTGTTATTGTGGCCTTTACATTATTTTCTACAACTTTATATGATGTTGTCGCCGTTTGACTTCTTTTTTTTTTTTCCTTTTATTTATTTATTTCTGTTGCCTGCCTTTTTCCTCCTTTTATTTAATTTAGTTTTTTTTTTGTTTTTTTTTTTGCGTCTCTTTTCTTCCCATGAGCGTGGTGCGCCCGGACATTTACGTGGACGTGGAGCTGAGGGGAACGCGGGTGCATCCCCGTGTCATAATTATGCTGGTGGCGGTGCTCCTGGTCGTCATTCTCGTTGTGGTTTTGGTGTATTTTTTGTGCCGTTTTTTTGTAAGGGCGCAGTACAGCCAACAGAAGCGTGTGAACGCCGATTCAACCAACGTGGGGGGCCGGAGGTCATTTCAACTTAACTGCGACGATACGGACATTTGGAAGAGAACCTTTTTTGGGATTGTTTGCGACAACAAAAAGTACGTTCACAATGCGGCGGCGCTGCATGCAGTTTACTGTGTGCCGCTGGACTTGCGGCTCTGCGACCCGCTTTCGAACGACGAACTCTTCATGGACAAGAATTGCTTTTCTAGAGCGTGCGAGCGTCGCCGTATGCTGAATGATGTCTTTGGGACTTTCGTCCATGATGTGAGGAGGAGTTCGAATGCTGAGACGGTGTCTCCCGGGCCAAAATGTCGAGAGGCCTCCGCGACGTTGCAAAGTGGGCCGAAGTCGCAACTTATCAACAAAATTTAATGGATGCTAATGGAATTTTTTTTTTTTCTTGTATGGGGGAAAGGGGGTTTGTTTTAAATTGACGGTGGTAGTTGTGGTGGTGATGTCTGGGCGATGAAGATTTGACCGCTGCGGTTCAGTGAAGTATGAGTGGGTGGGGCGTAAGGATTGGCCGTGAATTTATGAATGACGGAGGTGGCAGCACAACTGGGCTGTTGTTTTCTTTTAAAACTGTGAGAAGATTTCTCACGTTGCCGAGGGTAATTTTTTTTCTTTTTTGGATGACAAGATGTGCACATTTCTTTGCGTTCCTTTTTTTTCTTTTTTTTTTTTTTGGGGGGGGGGGGGGGATGAGTACGTGTGTGTTTTTCCTTGCAGGTGATGCTGGATCGTTCTTGCTTGCACGGGCGCAAAACAACACTGAATTTAACGATCTTTAACACTTATTTGTTGCCACTTTATTTTCCTTTTATGTTTCATTGTTTTTTTTTTTTTTTTTGGTGGATGGGGTCAGGAGGTTTGTTGTTGTTTTTTATTCTGCTCTTTTGGAAGTTGTGAGGCGGTGTCTCTCTGTGTATTTCTGTCTGTGCTCACGCCATGTCACTTGAGCCAACGCTGAGGGACTTGTTGCATTCCAAACTTCAGTGGATCTTTGTTGGTGGTAAAGGCGGAGTTGGCAAAACGACCACTTCTTGCGCCTTGGCAACTCTCTTTGCCTCCACGCCCGTGCACGATGCGGTGACGAATACGACACGCCCACGAAGGGTGCTGCTTATTTCCACGGATCCCGCGCACAATCTTAGCGACGCCTTCAGCCAGAAGTTTGGCAAGACGCCGGTGCCTGTGAATGGCATGGAGGAGACGCTTTTTGCGATGGAAGTGGACCCAACGACATTCACTCACGGAGGATTTGGCGCCATGCTCGGGTTTCCGGGGCACATCGCAACAGACGCGGACGCGCCATCGCCATTTGCGGCGCTTGGCAATATTCTGAAGGAAGCGGCGGGGACGCTGCCTGGAATTGACGAGCTTTCGGTGTTTGCGGAGATTTTGCGTGGCGTTCAGCAGCTTTCATATGACGTGGTGATTTTTGATACCGCGCCAACTGGTCACACGCTGCGTCTCCTTGCTCTGCCCCACACGTTGAACTCTACCATGGAGAAGCTGTTGTCGGTGGAGGGGCTGAACACTTTGATTCAGGCTGCGTCAGCCGTTCTGTCATCTACGACCAACCTTGGCGACATGTCGTCGCTGATGCCTGCTTTTAAGCAGTGGCGGGAGAATGTGCAGGAGGTGCAGCGGCAGTTTACGGATGCTGAAAAGACTGCCTTTATCTGCGTCTGCATCCCTGAGTTTCTTAGCGTGTATGAGACGGAGCGATTGGTCCAGGAGCTGATGAAGTACGACATCAGCTGTGATAGCATCGTGGTCAACCAGCTCGTTCTGAAGCCGTCTAGCGAGCCAGACTGTCGCATGTGTAATGCCCGACAGAAGATACAGTCAAAGTATTTGGCACAAATTGACTCTCTTTATGAGGACTTCCACGTGGTGAAGATGCCACTGCTGAGCGATGAGGTACGTGGGGTCCCTGCGCTCCAGCGATTTGCGCAATTCCTGCTGGAGCCGTACGATGCCGATCGTCACGGGTACATTGACGTCTGCGGAGCTGCATCGTAAGGGAGGAGCACCGAAAGGACGGGAGCAGATGGAAGAAAAATGATGTGGACGCGAAAGAGACAAATATACGAGAAGCATATTTGAGCCGGAGAGGGGAAAATAAAAGAAGTTAAGAACGACTATACACACACACAAAAAAAAAAAGAAAAAAAAGAAAAGAGAAGAAAAGGAGAGAAAAAAAAAAAAACGACAAGAGGAGGAAATTCGATTTGTGTGCTTTTATTACTTTTAAAATTGTCGCCGGTGGCGTATCTCTTTCTTTCTCTTTCTTGGCTTCTGCGTGGAGTCGCTCGCTCCCTTTTTTGAGGGTGAGGGTGATGAGAAGAAACAGCTGCGATGGGAAAAAAATAAGGAGAGGATGGGGATGACCCCAGAAG
>NW_001849443.1:13262-44798 GCF_000209065.1 Trypanosoma cruzi
TTTTTTGATGAAGCCCTCACAATTGTGGAAACGGATCGTCGTCTGCATGCTGCAGACCTTCAGCTGATGCAGCGGCGGATGGGCGACAACACTGATACCGTCATGCGGCGGCTTCGGCAGGAGCTGGAGGAATGTCGTGCACTCTCATTGGTGGAAAAGGAGCAAAATGCCGCTCTGCTCGCCGCGCGTGAGGCGGAGATTGAGAAGTTGCGAGGGGAGCTGAAGCGTGAAAGGAGGCGACAGAGACGCGTTGAGGAGCGACACCGGCTGGAGTTTGAGGGCGTGAATAGTGAGGTGAGCCTCATGCGGCAGGCGGTGCGGGCCATGGAGAAGCGAGTGTACTACTCACAGTATCACAGCCTCTCCGCGTAGACTGCAAGGGAATACGACCACGGCGAATAATGAGAGAAGAGAGAAAATGGAAACTTAAAGAGATTTCAATGAGTAGAGATTAGATTGTGTGATGAAAGAAGATGTTGCGTGTTCATCGGTATGCATAGACGGTGTTTTGTTTCATTCGGCCAAAGTGTTTTCTTGGGCCTACCATTTGTCAATTTATACCACTGCTGCTGATGCTGCTTTCTTTTTTTCCCCCTTTTTCCGTCGTTGCTGTTTTTTTCCTTCTCACTGGGTGGTGGCTGTGGGAGGCATGTGATGATGGCCACGGCACCTTGCACGCATGCAGTATATATATATATATTATTTTGTTTTTTCTTCTTTTTTGCCGTGTATATTTTCTGTGCGAAAGGAAAGGAGGTAGCGAGGGGCATTTGCAAGAACACGAACGAGGGAAGGGGAGGGTGGTTTGGCAGCCTTCTCTTCCGGTTTCCTCCGTGGTTCACTGTGCATACACGTGCACGTGGGGGGCTACTTCCTCGCCGTCTGTGCAGCTTCCGACAGAAGCAGGTGCTCTTTTGAGAGCGGATTTAATTGTAATTTGTGATCCAACAGCAGGCAGTTGCCAGCAGCCGCGCCACATCATCGCACCGACCATTGTGGACCCACACGGAGCAGGAAAAAAGGAGGATAAAAGAAGAAGAGGAAGAAAAAAAAGAAAAGAGAAACACACACTTCACAGGGACAAAGGGAGAGTGTGTGCGGCGAAGGAAACACGTGTCAAACCAACAAGAAAGAAAGAAGGAAAGGAAACGAAAGGGTTTAAAACAGAGAGGACAAAGTGAGGGAGAGAGAAAAGGAGGACACTCGGGAGAGGGGAGGACGACAGATTTACGCGGCTGAAAAAGGGAACGGAAGGTAAAGAGTGGGAAAGTGAGTCACGGGGGAAATCAAAAAAGTCCCTTGCTAAATAACAGAAACAGGGAGAACAACAACAACAAAAAAGGGTAAAAATAAAGGGGAGGACAACAACAGCGGGGAGCCGAATGTCTGCTAAAGCCTCACGGCGATGCAATCGACTGATTGTCCTTTTTAGTTCTATCAACGGCGTGACGGCATGGCCATTTTGGAAGTTTCTGCAGATGAAGAAAGTAAAGGGTGTAACGGATCTTTCCATCCTTGCCTTTAACAGCCAGGGTGGCAGCTTTGAGGCCCGCATTGACGGACAGGAGTACATGTTGAAGAACTACGAAAACGTTGTAGGCTACTCGCAGGACATGTTGGAGCGTTTTCTGCACCGTTGGTACGACCCTGGGCGCAGTTATTTTGTCTACGGCGGTCACGGAATGGGTGACTACCTGGAGCTGGAGGAAAACAAGGTGGGGTTACAATGCCACGAACTGGCAGCGATATTTGGAGACAAAAAGTTTGAGGCGATCACCTTTGACGCATGCTTAATGGCAAGCCTGGACTGCGCTTATCATCTGCGGAATAACACGCGTTACATTGGCGCCTGTGAGGGATACTTGTGGGAGCCCGACACAAGCCTCGACCATCATGTCTTCAACACGTACACCGCCTCCGCGATGAGCCGCTTTCGCGATCCGAAGCACATTCTTTTAGCCGTGCAGCGTGACTACTGCAGCAAATCTTCACTTGCTGACTTTGCCGTGCTGGACACCACGCATGTAGAGGCTTTGCGGAACTATGTGGAAGAGCACGTGATGCAACGTGTCTACGACCGTGCCACTTTTTATAATGTCCAGCAGCAGCAGAAATTAAGCTGCATGGCGGAGGAGGCATTGCAACTTAGCCGGAAAAATTCGAATGCTGACATCAAGATGCCAGCTTCATCATCATCACCATCGTCATCTCCTGACACGGTAGCCATGCGAGCGATGGCGACTAAGTTGCAGAACAAACGGTTGGCAAGACGTTCCAAGCTGCAGCATGCGGTTCAGTTTGAGCACGCCTTGTATCCATCTGAGCCGGGCGACAAGTACATCCTTGACCTTCGTTCCTACCTGATCGATATGGCGCGTGAGGAGGAGGAATTAGCTATCGCCTCTCCGTCACCGCGAACTGCCGTTGTGGAGGCACATGGGAGTTTGCCAAATGAAAAAAAGCATCTCCACCCGCGGTTTGCCAAAGGCAGCGCACACGAGGGACTGGACTTGTTTCATCGCGTCGTCGTCAATCACATACCCCCTGAGGAAAAGCATATATACGCGTCACACCTGGGGGGCCTGTCTATTCCAGTATATGAGTTTAGTTCCATGTCAAAGCCGCTGATGCCGTGGAATCGTGTAAACCGACAAATATTCAAACAAAGGGCAAACGAATTTTTGCGTCGTGGTGTCATGCAGGAAGTGAAGATGAACCAGCGCACCCAAAGCGGTTTGCACGAAACGGAAGGTCGCAGCTCGTCATCATCGCCATCGACGGGTTCACCAGGTCCAACCATATATCTCCCAATTTCAGGGTACTCCGGCAACACCAACGGCAATCGAAACAAACCCGGTAGCGGAAACTTGTCGGGGCCTCAGCACTGTGAGGCGAGACGATGATGGTTTCCATGGCCTTTGTTTTTGTTTGCAACAAGTCGTAAAAAGAGAACAAAATTAACCAGCACAGAAGAACGTTGAGCATTTGTGTATGAAAACAGAGTTATGGAACAAAGGGGAAGCTTTGAATGTGTGTTGTCGCGGGCAATTTTTCAATTTATTCACGTAGAAGCTTGTTACTGGATTTCTGGTGATGATATTGGAAGAATTATCCGTGTTTTCCCCTTCCTTGTTAATTTTCACAGGACTGTTGTGAAGTTTCCCGTTGGATTGATGGCATGAAACACCGAGGAGAATTTTCTTTTTTTTTTCTTTAATGTGGCGGAGTTACTTTGCGTGAGTTTTTTTGGCTACCAACGGGGTTTTTCCTTTCATGCGACGTGATTTCATTAGAGGAATATGCAGGGATGTCGGTTGCCTTGGAAATTGTTCTACCGGCATCTGTTCGCTCGCGGTCTCTTTTGCGGAAGCCCCGCTGTACAAAAGGGCGCAAGGTGAATCACAGCATTATCTTACTTTTCTCCGCTGTTTCACTTTTATTTACTGATTGATAAATTTTTTTCCTTTTTTTTTTTTTTTTTTTCTCTCTCCCAATCACTCACTTTCTGTATTTTTATTTCTGTATATTTGTGTCCCTTTTGTTGTTGTTGTTGTTGGTCTTGTGCTTTGGTTCCTTTTTGTACATAGAACACTTCCTGAGTAAGGCGAAATAAACTTCACGATTCAATTGGCGGCCCTTGGGTGAGTTTTGTATCTTTCTTTCTTTCTTTTTTTTTCTTTTTTTCTTCTACGCCGTCAGGACATGCTTTCACTGTATCTTCTACATCACACAGCATGTTGCCCGGTCAGGGCTGCCGCTACAATGTACCATGTGAGACACTGTTTTTTTTTTCCTTGTTGTTTATTATCATTTTGTATACTGGACTGATGTTTGGACTTGATGCGCGGTGGGTGGGTAGCGCTGTTTCTCAACACTTTTTTTTTCTCTCGCTATGTATTTGCATTTATTTATGTGTATATGTGTCAGTGTATGAATGCATGTTTTTTTTCCTTTTTTTTTTTCCTTGTTGTTTCAAAAGGAGAGTGGAGGCCCCAAAACCCGCGAGGGCGGGGAGGAGGCAGCGAAGAAGTCAAGGAGTCAATGACAAACGGGGGGTGGAGAGGGGAAGGTCGACGACTTTCCCGCGTGCGCGGGTTGCGCGCGGTGGCAGGGTGTATGTGTGTGTGGGGACCCTCTCAGGTGAAATGGGCATGAAACGGGGGAAACAGATAAATAGACAAAAAATAAAAAGGGAAGCTGGGAGCTTGTGATGGTTGCTTGTCGCATATCTGCGGCTTCTTTTCTTTTTCTTTATTATCATTATTGTTATTATTATTTTAGTTATTTTGCATTTTTTAACTTAAAGCAGCGGTAGGAAGAGAGACGATGTCGACGCGAACCAATTTGGCCTTTGCTGGCTATGACGTTGAGGGAGGAGAGGTTCTCCTTAAGGATGCGTTGGGGATGCTCTATCATCTACAACCGACGTGGAAGAGGATTGAATTAGCAAGTGAAAACATACAGAGAAGGGATAATAATGATGATGATTGGGAGGGGGAGAGTTTTACAGAGTCCTATTGCACTGATAGTTACGTGAGTAGTGCCAGCACATACACATCTGGTGAAAACGGAGGCAGTGGATTCATTGAAAATGGGTTTGCAAAGGCAAACGTCAGGGAGGGAGAGACGGCGTGTGACTGTAAAGCGTCATGTGAAAATGACCTGGAGAGTGCTGTGGCACCTGTGCACGGCACCGTGCTTACGCTGAAAGAACCTTACACTAGAGAAGAGGAACTGTTGTCGATCTGCTTTCTGGGGACTGAAATCACAGCTGGGGATTTAGAGAACTACAAAACCGTGGTTGTTTTGGGCTACAATGAGAAGGGGGATGTGTTCTTGTTACCCATGCCGACTTTGGTTTTGAACGAGGGCGTGTGCGTTTACCATTGTCTGCCGGCTCTACAGCTTGAATTGAGAAAGCTGTACCGGTACTATGATTGGGTTAAAAACACGGAAGACAGCTCACACAGAGATACTGTGACTTTAAAACTACCGCTTGGGGAAGAGTCTATGAATTGCCCTCAACTGGACCGGAACTCGCTACGCCATGTTTATGATGTCTTTGCAGACCGTGTGTACTATCTCTCTGCGTGGTCAGCCCAGGTAGAGTTTGTAGGTGTTGCATGGGGAGTGCCGTGGGTGAAGGTCATTGCGGTGGAAGGTGAGACTGGCGGCACGTCTCCTGTTTCTGGGGAAGGGAATAATTTTTGTTCTTACATTAAACCCCTTCATTTGTGCCATGACAAGCGTCAATTGTACGAGGCGTATGGACTTTGTGAGAGTGGACAAATATTGGAGAAACCAGGCACTTTGACTTCTTCTGCTTTACCCGCTGCCGAATTGATGGATAAAGATGAGAATTTAGAAGGAGCCCGGAGTCAGGTTGAACATGCTTTTGAAGATTCTACTGATCCTAATTCAAACCTTGGCTCCTCCTCTCAATATGCAGACTTCACCCCTCGCAGTTGTTCAGAGGCATTGGAGGAGCCCAGTCAAACAGATGTTGGCGCAACTGCGTTACAATCACCATTTTTTGTTTATGGCGATTGTGTAACTTGCACTGAGACATGTGGTAATAGTATGGATTGCGACGCTACGCCGACAGCCCTTGAGCGTTTCGGTGTATTGCACGGTGACCGTCTAGTGGGGGTGGACGGTACGGCCTTTGAGGGGCGGGAGGCGACGGTACTTGGTGTTTATACAGGGTGGCTTGTTTTGCTGGTCGATGGAGAAAAAGGGGCGACTGTGCTGCGCAGCGTTCAGGAAGAGGACGAACTCCTGTCTCTGTTCAATAAGATTTGTTCCCCTCACCCAGATAATAAAACTGGGGCCGAGGCTCGCCCAGCGAAGGACAAGCAATCGATCTATTTATCACCTCCAGACCACAATGATAACGACAATGACAATGACAGTGATGATAGATATGTTGATGATAATAATAATAATGGGGAAGATGATGATGGTGTCATCCACCCACTTGCGTCTTTGGAGGGAGCTGCAGACGCGGCAGCGACGGAGCAATGTGGTGGGGAAGGACTGGATGGAAGTGAAGCAGGTAGCTCTGACAGGACGAGTGCACCGCAGTCATTATTTTTTACCTCCTTTTTGAAGGCTGTGGCTTACTGGAGGACGCAGTTGCTCTCTGAGGAGGATCAAAAGCAACAACCTCTTGCGTTTGTCAATTATTACGGGACGGATACTCAACGACGCATGATGGACGCCGTTGACCTCCTTCAAAGGCACAAGAATCTTTTTGATGTTGATTTTGCTGATTTTGGTGCAGATAGTTATTTGCGTTTAAACGCCTCTAGCTGTGCAGCGGAGAGACAGCCTATGAGTGTACACCGCATCGTTCAGCTTCTGGTCGAAAACGAGTGCACTTAGTGATTATGAGGCTTGCCCTCTTGGTGTGAGGGTGGGGATGTGTCTTGCCGTACATTCGTGCGTGAGTGGAGACTATGGGCCGCGAGGGGAACGTGATAGAAAGACTAAAAGAGGTAAAGAGGGTGGTTTTGTATTGGCGTATTTTTTTCTTGTTGAATGTATTTGCTTGTATGTGCCTTTAAAATTTTTTCTGTGGCTTGTGTCTTTTGGGCTGTCTGGCTGGGAGAGGTAGGACGGGAGGGCGCTGCCCAACTGTTTTCAGTGCGTCACGCAACCGAGTGAAGGGGGAGGTGAGAGAAAAAAAAAACAATCAAAATTGAGGACAGACCAGATAGAATAAACAGCGACGAAAAGGCGCGATGTCTGTGCTTAAGGCGGAGTTGCAGCGGGAATTGCCGCTCCACCCGGAACCAAACATGCTGGACCTTTACATGACACGGTATGACTACGACTACAATCGAGACATGGGCGAGACGGGCACCGGGGAAGGCACATCTGGTGACGACGACGAGGGCAGTGTGAGTGGTGATGTGCGCAATCGACCCATCTTTCGCTTTTGCCAGTCACTGGAAGGCTCCAACAACACAACTTACCTCACAGACTACGTGCGTCATGACAGGGGTGTGAAGGATCTTACGGGTCTTTTGCGCACGGCATGTGGGGAGCATGATGTGGCCTCCGCCTTTGTGAGGGATTACTATCCCCCGGGCTTGAGGAAGCACGCCACGGAGAACGGTGCCCACCCAATTTCAGTATATAAGAAAGATTACACACACAGCGGCCGTGTCCCTAAGGGCAAGCCAAGCCTTTATGCTGGCTCCCGCACCGCTGCATTTGACCCAAATTTTCTCCTTATCCCAACAACAGAACAGGACCTTAGGGCGGAGGCGGTTTTGCCGCCAAAGATCACATCCAAGGAGTCTCTCCTGCCGAAAATTTGCCCGTCAGAGGACAACCACAGTAAAGAGGGAACTTTGTTCGCGTCGCGCAGGCCACAGCTGACTATTGCGGATGGACCGCCGACGGACTACTATTGCACGTCGTGGGTGTACGGTGACAGGAGCCTAGCCTACCCGAGCCAGTTACCACGTAGCATTGAGGAGTCCCCTAATGCGCACCTCATAGGAACGATGGACGACAAGGCAGCCTTGCTCTCTCTCCTTGCGGGGAAGAAAAAGAGGGTTGGCAAACCCTACCCGATGGAAGACGAGACAAATCCCATTCCAATTCGGAAGATTGAGCAGCCCTACTGCGGGGTGACACGACGGCTTGAAAACGAAGGACACGTCAATATGAGCATTTACCGAAGTGACCACATCCATCAAGGAATGTTGCCGGAGCTGCCGGACGCGGTGGCGTTGGCTGGAGCTGATACAGTGGGAGCCAGTGGGGAACGGCGGTTGGCATGCGCGGGGGAGATGTTAGCAGGTACTCTCACGCGCTATACAAAGAAGATTCAATCCCTGCGCAACTCCCATGGCAACCTTTTGAAGGAAAATCCTGACCCGAAGATTGTAGACCCATATACATGGAGACAAATAAAATCCATTGAGAAGCGTATTGCTGTAGACAAGGCGGATCCACATCGTCACAAATTGCATTAAATGAAAAGTGGTGCGTTATTTCTTAAACCCAGGGAGAATATAAGGAATGGAAATCGCCACTGAGAACAAAAACAGGCAATTGGAGGACGAGGGGAAACCGTTACATATTTATTTATATGCGAGTACTCTCTCAGTGTTAATTACTCTTTTTTTTTCTTTGAATGCATGTGTATCTGTGATGTAGAGTAGGAGCCATTATGTACAAATTTGGAAGGATAATGCAACGCTGTTCTTTTGTGTGTGTGTGTGTGTGTGCGGGGGCATTTAGGATAGACGGGGTGTCATTGGTGGATTCCGTTGCGGGTTTACCCTTCTCTTCTTTTTTTCTTTTTTATTTAACTGCCTTCAGCTGGAAAAGCGAGTGCGGAGGAGGCGAGCCAGCAAGAAATACACATTATTTGATAAATTCCTCTTTACCTGAGGGGGAACGAAGAATTAATATTAGTGGTGGAAGTACTAGTAAAACAAAAATATGACTGCACTTGCGCGGCGTGTGCAGCAGGCAGCGGATTTTATTTATCGTGCACGTCAAGAGGAGACGCCGGACGGCAATCCTCTCGTGGCTGCGCGCAATTACATTACCGCCATGGAGATCATTGCCGCGGTTGCTGACGAGGTTCCGACGAAGGACGTCAATGAACGGCGTTTTCTTTTGCATCAACTTCGTCAGCGAATGGAAATGTACTACGAGCGTGCGGAGCTTTTGCTCGGCGTGGCCGAAGAGTCCGGCCTGGTGGATAAACCCACAGCGGAGGGCGGCCTCCCCATGGCCCCGCATTTCCCCAGAGGCGATGGTCACGTTGCGTCTTTCACCACGGTGGAAGCTTTGGCATGCGATTCTGTGATGGGCATTCCGCTCTCAGCAGGGGAAGGCAACTCCAACGTGCCACACACGGGGCCACCGATGCAGTATTATTTCTCCGAGCCACCGCCGGTACCGCCACCGGCACCGCCGCCTGTAGAGGCCGAGGATCCCCTGGAGGCATTAATCAAAACAATGAGCTTTGATGACGAAAAGAAGGATTGATTTTGCCAACACAAAAATGATAAAAATCCAGAAGAATATCAGGGAAGGTGATGTTGAAAAGTAGGACCTGACGCATATGCTTTAGTTTTTTAACGTTTTTTTTTTCTTTATTCTATTTATTATTATTTTATTCTAATTTTTTTGTTATGACTGTCTTGGTCTCGGTTGGAGTTTGAGTTAGTCTTATGCACTTTGCCTCTTTTTCCATTTTTGCCTAACCCATTCTTTTCAAAAAAGGGTGTTTTATTTTCACGCTTCTCACGAATGACGACAATCGGTACGTACAACGAGGAGGGTGTTAACGTGGACCTGTACATCCCACGCAAGTGCCACGCGACAAACAACCTTATCACGTCATACGACCACTCCGCCGTGCAGATTGCCATTGCGAATGTGGACGCCAACGGAGTGCTAAACGGCACGACGACAACCTTCTGCATTGCTGGCTATCTTCGTCGCCAGGCTGAGTCTGACCACGCAATCAACCACCTGGCGATTTCGAAGGGTATTATCCGCATCAAGACCGGCAAGAAGCCTCGCGCGAAGAAGCTTAAGAATGTGAAGGGCCTTGGCGTACGCGGCTTACCAAGGGGTGCTCTGCAACAGAGGGGAGCTCGTGTCCTTCCAACCCAGAGAGGTGTCGCGCAGCGTGGCGGCGCTCAGAAGGGCAACGTCCGCAAGCTGCAGCCACAGCAACAGAAGCAAAGGTCACAGCTGAATCAAAGGTCACAGCAGCAGCACGGCGCCCGGCCGACCCGGAAGGAAGAGGGTGGTCGCATGCAGCGTGGTGGCAGGGATGCGCCTCAGGCTCGTAAGCAGCAAGGCAGGAACGAGCCTCAAGCTCGCAAGCAGCAAGGCAGGGATGCGCCTCAAGCTCGCAAGCAGCAAGGCAGGGATGCGCCTCAAGCTCGCAAGCAGCAAGGCAGGAATGCACCTCGTTCCCAGAAGGCATAGGGTGTTGATTGCAGTGTGACGGAACGGATGCCGCGGGGCGGATTTTTGTTGGAAAGGAGCGGTTGTGCCAATGGAAGAAAAAAAAAAACCCGATTTTCTTTTGTTTTTTTCTTTTGAAGGTAAATAAATATTTGTCTTTTCGGTGGCTTTGGGCGGCATGGTCCTTTTTTTTTCTTCCCGATTTTCTCTTGTGTCGCTGCTTTTTTTAAATTTTCGTTAATTTTTTTTTTCTTTTTGTCGGCTTTTTTTTTTTTTTTGAAGGGTGCTGTCTTCCCCCTTTTGTTTGCCACGCTTCTCACGAATGACGACAATCGGTACGTACAACGAGGAGGGTGTTAACGTGGACCTGTACATCCCACGCAAGTGCCACGCGACAAACAACCTTATCACGTCATACGACCACTCCGCCGTGCAGATTGCCATTGCGAATGTGGACGCCAACGGAGTGCTAAACGGCACGACGACAACCTTCTGCATTGCTGGCTATCTTCGTCGCCAGGCTGAGTCTGACCACGCAATCAACCACCTGGCGATTTCGAAGGGTATTATCCGCATCAAGACCGGCAAGAAGCCTCGCGCGAAGAAGCTTAAGAATGTGAAGGGCCTTGGCGTACGCGGCTTACCAAGGGGTGCTCTGCAACAGAGGGGAGCTCGTGTCCTTCCAACCCAGAGAGGTGTCGCGCAGCGTGGCGGCGCTCAGAAGGGCAACGTCCGCAAGCTGCAGCCACAGCAACAGAAGCAAAGGTCACAGCTGAATCAAAGGTCACAGCAGCAGAAGCAAAGGCCACAGCTGAATCAAAGGTCACAGCAGCAGCACGGCGCCCGGCCGACCCGGAAGGAAGAGGGTGGTCGCATGCAGCGTGGTGGCAGGGATGCGCCTCAGGCTCGTAGGCAGCAAGGCAGGAACGAGCCTCAAGCTCGCAAGCAGCAAGGCAGGGAGGCGCCTCAAGCTCGCAAGCAGCAAGGCAGGGAGGCGCCTCAAGCTCGTAATACGAAGAGCGGCCCGAATCGAAAGTAGTGTTCTTTATTGGATGCTTTTCATTTCGAGGCTTTTTAATTGAGGTGAATTCGGGGATTTCCTTTATTGTGCCTGTTTTCGCACCTTTTCTGCGGCGCTTTCGCCACTATGTCTCTGGCGGCGGCAAAGCAGCGGGGTGTGATCCGCCGGGAGGAGACCATTGGGGAGGGACGCATACCATTTATTTTATTGTTGTTTTTTGCTCTTTTCTATTTCTGTTATATCAGCCCGAACATATGTGTGTAGGGATGCTCACATATTTTTGTAACCTATGAGGGGTGCTGTTTCTGGCCTCTTTTTTTTTCTTTTAATGAAGAGTGAGAGGGGCTTTCTCCCCCGCATCTGCCGTTTTTATTTTACTTTATTTTGGTTTTTCATTACGTAGGGACTGTATTCTTTTTTTTTTTTTTTTTTTGGTAAAGAGGATGGCCTGGAATGCGTGGCGGCCGCTGGGCACTCCCTCGAGGCAATCCCAGATTTCCATGGATCTTTTTGATAAATGGAGAAGTGAGCAGGACATGTCCATTGCAGATCGTGGGAGTGATGCAGATCCCGCAAAGGAGGAGGAGCATAATTCCTTCATGATGCGCCAAAATCTGAACGCGTACATCTGTTACAAACAACTTGATGAATACACATCTTGTCTAGCGAAGCACCATATTATCGAACATACCGACAGGGGGCATGAGATCAACACAAAGAACAACATCAATGAGAGGAAATGCCGTGGCACACATAAAGCCTATGTGGCATGTATGGGCTCACAAAAGAACCAGGAGACCCTCTTGCATAGTGCTGTATTGCACAACAACTGTAGAGAGTTTCATGCGGAACTGATGTGTTGCTACGACAAAAACCGTGAATTGGAGACGAAAACGTCAGAGCCACTGTGTATTCCTTTCTATCGCCGTTTGCTACGTTGTGGGCTGAATCATCTATGGAATGACTACTGGCGTGCCTTGACAAGGTTTGGTGAGGCGGAGGAGTTTCATCTCTACGAGCTCTCGCGAGACGACAACAAAAAGCAGGAATTTCTACGTGTAATTACTTCGACGGTGGAGCAACAACAGGAGTACTTGAGAAACCGACGTGAGCAGGAAAAGGGATATTTTCTCCCACGCCCAGACAAGGATGTTGAAAGCAGCGACGAGAAAATGAAAGCGGCAGCGGCGGTGTTGGCACAAGAGCGACAATGACCGTGTTGAAATTTACATTTTTCACAAACATTTCCACTCTTTGCCTCTTCTTTTGTGTGAGCGGGTGGATTAATGAATAGTTCCAGTTGTCACGGGCTTTATTATTATTATTATTTTCCCTTCTGCATCTGCTATCATCCTTATTATTATTTTGTCGCTTACCCTTCTATTTTCTTACATGTTCTGCTGCGTCATGTTCTTAACAGGCGCAAGTAGAGAGGAAAGGGGAGGAAATTGGATACGGCAGGGAGCAGGATGGAGATTGTGCTTCTGGCTACTCACAACCTGCAGCTGCTATCGGATTCGGGCGGCATTTGCGCTGTGCCAAAGAAGTCGTCAGATAATTCAGAGAAGTGGAATGAGTTGCAACCGACTTACGTACGCCATGGATCTGTAAATAATTACAAACGCTGCCGACTGAGGGCTTGTTTTTTTTTTAAAAATGACGGAAATATTTTGTCTTTGGAAAGTGAGGCGAAAAGCGCGAATGGTGGCAATACTCCTATGATTCTACTTTTGCCATTGGGTCGTGATCCGGTGGGAAACAGTGCTGTAATAACCTTCAAGATGGCCGCCCAGGGCCCTCTTTTGTCTCGTAGTCATTGTGTGCTGCAACTCAGTAGTAGCCGTTTGTTGCGTATTTCACACGATCCGCATGAGTGGTGTGCCATGAGTGTGCGTGATTGTTTTAGCTTGAATGGCACGTTTGTGAATGGCCGTCGCTTGGCATCTGGCGCCTGTTCCCCGCCGGTGACTTTTAATCCTTGCAACTTCCGCTCGTGGAAGGAGCCGCTGATGACGCTGGAACTCGGTGCCGGGGCGAAGCTTTCTGCTGGGGAGTCTCTTTTGGAGAAACAATTATTTTTGCGGTTTGATGTGTTTGTGCGATTTGTAGGTGAGAGAAAAGACGTCGGGTTGATCCGGCGCTGCCTGGAGGGGTCCTGTCTTGCCAATTTGGGGACCAAGGATATCGCAACATGTTTTTTGCGTGATGGAAATTCCGATTGTCGTTTGTTTTCAGAGCCAGCGGCAGTCAACATTAGGAAGGATGTACTGGCAAATGAGGAATGTGTGAATACTTTACAGGCCGAGGAGGTTTTGACTCTTCTGTGTGAAAATTGTAGTGCGGCGGCGAGGCGAATCCAATTACTGAATTCTGCGAAGGCACCTGGTTCCACCACTGCTGTTCAACAACACATTCCACTTGCGTGCAGCACCATCAATAATAGTCGTCAATGCTTGTACTCCACAATTTTGACTTGCCGTCGTGAATGTGGAACGAATAACGATGACGCGGAGACGCTTACATGGAGGCCTGCTTCTCCCAATTGCACCAGCGATCTGCCACTCCATGCTTCTGAGCATCTCACAGAAGTTGGGGCCGTAAAGGGCGAAACACGGGGGAACGAGAGCATGGCGATTTTTCTCACGAATAGGCGCTTTGGAGACGGCTTGCAGGGCTCTTTACGTGATGTTTTATTGACGCCACACAAGGCGGGATCAAAAAGTGTTTTTGGGAGAGGTAAGGAGGAACCCGGAAATTGTGCCTCGTCAGGGATTGCCTCCAATTCGACAAAAGCGGTGGCACATTCTGTACCGGGTCCTTGTCGTGACGGCTGCAAACAAAATTATTTTTTGAGAGAACCACCGTTGGATCTTTCGCCGGTTCTCGTAAAGAAGAAGTTGTTGGCGAAGTCTCCTTTGCTAGAACCGCCAGCAAAGGAGGATTGCATGACAAATCATTGTCGTTTGGTGTCCTCTTTCGAAGAAATGCAACGTAATGAAGGGACCAATGTGATGTTCCCGACGAGAAAGCCACCAGAAGTAATTGAGGCCACAAATGCAGGTTTGACGAAAGACAAGGATAAACTGGCTGAGGCGTCGAAAGCGGTGCAACAACAGCTGTCAACAATTCATACAGAGATGGAGCAGGTATTGAGCTGGAGAAGCGGGATTGACTCTTTGCCGTCGTCTCAAGACGACCGAGCGATAGTACTGCCTAGACACGGCAGAGTGAAAGAAGAAGGGGAGGGGGAGTTGGTCCCATACGGCGGGTTTATCACAGTAAAAAAATCACCCCCACTATGTGACCTTGCTGCGGGTACGGGTCAGGCGGAGTGGCAGGCTCAAACAGCGAAGAAACGAGGTGTCAAGCGGAAACGCGTTGTTGATATGAAGGAGACAATGAAAAAGTTTGTGGCGGAATTGATTGCTGGCACTGATGGCGCCTCTCCACATGAGTAAGATTGGACATTTTCTAAAGTTTATATCGTGAATAAATTTCTTTTAGCCATCTCGGCGTCTGGCGCTGCGATAATAATTATAGCGCACTGGCGAGAAACAGGGTTCTTTGCATAAATGCGTTTTGGCGGCAATGGGCGGGGATAATTTTGTGGACTGTTGGTGAATGGTCATAATATCGATTCCATGTGATGTAATTGCACCCCCGACGAAAGGGTTGGGAAAAAAGTTTGTTTTTGGGCATGTTTCTCTGTGTGTGTGTGTAGGTTTTCTTTTTAATGTACTGGTACTGCCGAGGCCACTTGGCGTTTGTACATGATGGCGATTTCTTTTTTTTTATTCCGCTCGTTTGGTACATCTTTTCCGTACGGCGTGTCGTTTTTTATTTTCACCTCATTATTTTTGTTGACAGTGACCGACTTTTTTGTCCGCCTGAGAAGAGAAGGCGAAGGCCGTTTAGTTCTGTGGACGATAGGAGCACCATCATGAGCCTTGAGGACCGCGGGGTTGTCGCAATATGGGAGGGGGAGTGGCTTTGGCTGAGACGGCAGCTTTCCACGGTGCGCCAGACGGTGTGGATGTTTGGCGCCCTTTTGGGGCCCGTCTTTGACCTTGCTGCCTACTTGGCTACCGCCAAGGTGTGCGTAGCGCGGGCCGACCGTTTTGTCACGGAGCAGACATTACTTGCCAGCGAGCAACTTCGTCGGCGTCATTGGATCCTGCCGGCGATTGGCATCACCTCAGCAAGTCTCTTTGTGTTGTTCAAGAGCTCACCGTGGGGAACATATCGGGCTTTCCGCAACGGCGCTGTCACGGCTGCATTGCTCACGTGTTTCCTTCTGCCGCGGGAGATCATCGATGCCGTCGACGCCGAGTTACCATTTAGCACAAGAGACACACGCGGTGTGGAGGGAAACGCCAGGGACATAGGTGAAAAGTAGCGCTTTTGAAAATCAGTTGTTTTCTTATTGCTGTTGTTGCTCACTTTTTATTACTGTTTCCCTATTTCCTATGTACGCACACATTTTTTTTTCCCTTGCGAATTGGATGACGCTACTGATGCTGAGGAAATATATATATATATATATATAGGAATAAAAACTTGCCAAATGTGTGGGGGTAGGAGGGAAGGCGTTGATTTTCGTGTGTGTATGCGGGGGAATTAACTTATTCTGTGTGTGTGTGTTTTCCCCCTCCTTTTACATTCGTTTATTTTATTTGTTACCACGAGTATTTTACAAAAGAGAGAGCAGCGTTGAGTTTGGGAGCAACGACACCGGCAGAAAGAGGGGCTAAGAAGAAAGGGGGAAAGGGGAAATCAAAAAGTCAGGGCTCATGTCTGCATTAGAAAGTGTACTACAAAGGGTGCGGGTACGGGTGGCTCAACGTCGACTGCGGCTTGATGATTTCTTTGCGGACTTTGACTCACTTCGTTCCGGCCGTATTACAGCCGCGCAGTTCCGCCGCGCTTTGGCCATCAATTCTATTCAACTCAGTGACGCAGAATTTGAAACACTCACAAGTGCCTTTGCTGCTCTCCCGGCGAACAAGACGACGGGCAGCAGGACCCCACGCGGAGGAGCTTCGAACGATGTGAATTATGTGGCCTTTCTTCATGCTTTGCGAGTGGAGGATCCACCGGCAGAATTGCTGACGACACTGAGGCGCAAGGGAAAGATGCTCTCGGATGAAGAGGAACGCACATTGGAGACGACCTTCCGCTCGCTGCATTACGCTGTACGGGTGCGTGGGATACATTTACGAAAGTTGTTTGAAGATTTTGATCCGTTCCACAGCGGAAAAGTTTCTGCCTCACAATTTAGACGGTGCCTGCCATTTGAGGGGCTGCGGGATGACATATTGAAGCTCATTATAAAGAAGTACGGTGACGAGGATGGGGGCGTGCTGTACGCCGCATGGTGCAGGGACATTGAGGCCTCTACCTCCTTAAAGGAGGAAAGACTTTCCGCGAGCATCTCGCCGCATATTTCCCCGCATGGGGTTTCCGCGCCGCTTTCCCTCGATGAGCTTTTGTCGGTGCTGCGCTCGCAGTTTTCAATGTATCGTTTGCGGTGCGACGACTTCTTGAAGGCCTATGACCATTTCAAGACGGGATTTGTTACTGCCCCGCAGTTCGAGTCAGCGCTTGGGCAGCTGCGGTTTGTAAACTTTCACCTTACGGCAGAGCACATTGACACGCTAACGCGGGCGTATGCAGACGCCAGGCTGGGGGGCACAGTTAGTGGAACAAACGAAGAGGTTTTTCCGCGCGTCAACTACGTGCAGTTTCTTGCCGACACCAACCCACGCCGTGAAGACGCTACGCCAGGCTTAACAAACTACTATGAGATGACCAGGACCCCTGGCCAATTTCTCAGTGAGGTTGACGCTGATGAAAAAGAGCGTGCGGAGTTTGTGTTGAACAAAGTGCGCCGTCTTGTCCAATCGAACCGCATTCATTTGATTCCAACTTTGCATGACTTTGATCGAGTGCGTAAGGGCATTTATGAACATCGAACATGCACTCAGTCACGCTTTGTTCGTTCTCTGGCCACCAATAAAATATTTCTCTCCCCGGAGGAGATTTCTCTTCTTGTGAAGTGGTACCTTATCCGCAATGCAGACGGCAGTCCCAGCGACGAGGTAAACTACTACCAGTTTGTTATGGACGTGGACAATAGTCACAGTTTGCAACTGACTTCAGCGCGTTTAATGAGGTCGACTGGGATGGGAGAGCTGCAGAACCAGAAGGGCGGCTCCTATTCACGGCCTGCTGATACATTATCAGAGGTTCTTGCAAAGGTGGCGATGCAGGCCGAGGAGCGACACCTCCGTGTTAATGAGTTTTTCATCGATTTTGACCCTTTGCGCAGCGGCATGGTACAGACCGAGAAATTTTCGGTGGCACTTGGCATAGCTGGGTTACAGTTGCATCCACAGGAAATTGAACTGCTGCAAAGAGAGTACAAGTCGACGAAGGCGCGTGATCACGTCGACTTCGACCGGTTTATCACCGACATTGGAGAATTTGCGCCAACGGCGGTGCCTTCAGTCACAACGAAGTTCAAATTTACGGCATCCCAAAGCACCAAAGGAGCTCTCAGCGCGATTTCTAAAGAGGCGCTTTATAACCCTACCGAGAAACTCACGGATGCGGAGCGTGAATTTCTTCCACGGCTTCTCGCCCGTCTTTCACACGACGTCGCCACGCACCATGCCATGCTGACCCCTTTTTTTTCGGATTTTGACCGCCTGCACCGCGGGAAGATTACGAAATCAAACTTTTTACGAGCCCTTGCACGTCATCGCTTTGTGTTGTCTCCGGCCGATACAAGTCTTCTGTCACGCTATTACGCGTCACCCGAGGATGCAGAGCTGATTGAATATACACGATTTGTCCGCGACGTTGGTCAAGGCGAGATGGAGCTAGGGATCCGGGAGAAGAAGACTGGGGTATCGAGTTCTGGTATGAATGACACAATGATGCTGAGGACCAACACCGCATCTGTCTGCTTGGGTGACGGCTCCCCACACGGGGCTACTGTGGACGAGGAATTTGTGGAACGTGTTTTGACAAAAATCTGCTGCTTTTTGCAAGAACGCAAAGCCCGGCTATCTGAGTTCTTTCCAGATGGTGATGAACTGCGCCACCGTCATGTGACAAATACCCGATTTCGGCACTGC
This sequence comes from Trypanosoma cruzi, assembly GCF_000209065.1. Classification (NCBI taxonomy): domain Eukaryota; phylum Euglenozoa; class Kinetoplastea; order Trypanosomatida; family Trypanosomatidae; genus Trypanosoma; species Trypanosoma cruzi. Next base: position 31,371 of record NW_001849443.1, read on the forward strand.
GTATCAATTCTGGGCCTTCATCTCACGGAAGTCGAACTGCAGGCACTTGAGGCGGCCTTCGCCCACAGTGAACTGAAGGGGCATGTCGACTACCCGGCGTTCTTCTCGGTTGTGTCAGAGAAACTCCAGGCAGGTGTAGGCATCATGGCGGTCACGCAGCGTCGTCGCGGGTTGTGCACATCCACCGATACTGCCTCCGTACCTGCAGCGGTGCCGGCGAACGAAAAGTCCGTCGCCTTAAAAGAGGAGACGGCGTCTGGATTTGAGAAAAGCACCAAAATTTTAGAGGATTTGCAGGCCGAACTGTATCAGTCGGCAATGGATAAGGTACGTCGCACTCTGGCATCGCGTCGTTCCGTCTCTCTTTCTGCCTTCCGCCAGTATGACCGAGCGCGCAAGGGTTTTGTGAAGGAGGGGCAGTTCTTTGCGACTCTAATGTCTCTTGGCGTGCAGTTGACCCCGGCGCAGTCGGATGCCATCCGGAAGGTGCACAGCATAGGTGGCGGAGAGATGGGCTACACGAAATTTTCTCTTGCCACGGACGATGAGCGGTTTGCCTAAACGGTCTGTGAGACTGCGGAAGACGAAGGAAGGAAAAGGGTGGGGAAAAAACACAATTGGGTGCAAAAAAGAAGGGAAAAGCTGCAATTTCTAATATATGTACTTGTTTCTTTAGACAAGTGTGTGTTATGTAGCGAGAGTTGCGACTGATATGTATACAACGACCAATTAACTTTTTTTTTTTAGATTATTTCTTTATGTTTTTCCTGTTGTTTTGTCGGTGGGCTTGCCGAGACGACGTGCACACCATTTACGATGAAAACAGAGATGTATTTGGCGACAAGTTTTATAATGGTGCTTTGAAAAATGTACCGGGAGTGGGATATCTATCTGTCTCTTCATTTCAGCCACGTGCTTTCTTTTTTCTTTTTTTAAATTTTATTGTGTTTGATATTTTGTTTTTCTGCCATATTTCTTTTTTTTCTTTTTCATCTCCCGATTTTTTTTTTTATTTTATTTATTGGAGTGATTTGTTAGACACGTATAGGAGGCGGCGACCAAAGGGATTTGTGTAGGGAAATAAAATATCTGAGTGTTGGTGGATTATTATTATTATTATTGGTAGTGGCAGTGTTCCGTGCATATCAGTGTGCACCTGCCCTGACCCATCTTTTTTCTATCTTTTTTTTTTTTTTTTTTTCTCTCTTTCTCTCTCCATATTTTTATATTTGATTTCCGTTCTCCCGATTTATGTCTGACGAGGAGAAAAAAATGGTTGGGACTTCGGGTGGGAATTCGCAATTCACCCCCGGTGTTTTACTGCGGGTGCAGTACGCCTGTTATCTGTTTTTTGGCCTGATTCTCACCATGTTGCTGCGCAGCTCTCTTTCGGGGATTTTTAGTCATCTTTCTATTCTTCAAAAGGGCTGCAAGCTCGCTACCAGCGCCTTGAGTGAAGACTGCACTGCGGAGGTACTCGTCTACCGTGTCAGTTTTGCGTTGGCGCTTTTTTTCTTCTTGCACCTCTTGTCTGTTTCGGATCTTACATGCTGCATCGAATCGGAGACACGAGTGGAGTTTCAGAAACGCTTCTTTTATGCGAAAACAATTCTTTTGTTGTTGGTGTTTGTCGCCACTTTTTGGATTCCAAACGGCTTTTTTGCCATTTACGCGTACGTGTGTCTCTTTGCGTCCGCTTTTTTTCTATTGATGAATGTTATCTTTCTTGTGGACTTCAGTTATCAATGGAGCGATGACTTTGGGCGCCGGAGTGAAAGGTCCAGTAAGTGGATGTGGTACCTCTTTGCTATAGCCGTCTTATCATACTTGGGGGCCATTGGTGTCAACATTGCCTCATATATCATGTACGTTCCCCATTCAGACTGTAACTACAATGCATTCGCAATTACCAGCGTGCTTGTGAGCGCTCTTGTTTTTACCGTTTTATCCGTTTGGATTCCACACGGCTCGATTGTTCCAAGCGGCATTGTGTTTCTGTACTCCAGTGGCATAATGTTTGTTACCCTGCGAACCGGCACCGATGAGTACTGCAACCGCCTTGCTGTGCCCGAAGGCCAAACGAACTCGATCAAACAGATGGTCATTGCGAGTATCGTCAGCAGCTTTGCGCTCGGCTACAGTGTTGTTTCTTCTGGAGGCAACGGCAGCGCACTTGGCATTGGCCGTGACGAGGAGGGGGAGGACGAAGACCCTGACGAGATTGGGCACTTGAGCCAATACCTATTCTTCTACACCACGATGATGTTAGGCTCAATGTACCTTGCGATGTTGGCCACCGGATGGCACGTGAGTGGGATGGGCAAGAGCACCCTGCTTGGAAGCATCAACATCGCCTTTTGGGTGCGCAGTGCCACCGTGTGGGCGGCAGTGCTGCTGTACATCTGGTCCCTCCTGGCGCCATACTTCTGCTGCAGAGACCGCGACTTTGGCTACGACTTGGACGACTGGTGAGGAGAAGGAAAAAATAAAAATAAAAAGAAAAGCAGCAAAAAAAAAAAAAAAAAAAACGATGAAAAAAAGAGGAGGCTGAGAAGAGGGTAAGTTGTTTTTCCTCCTGCATTTCTTTATTGTGTCTCGTGCATGTGCGTGTGTGTGTATGTGTGTATACATCTAGTATATATATATATTTATCTAATATACATGAATGTATGACGCCCATACGTACACACGCACATTCTCTCTCTTTCGCTCCCTCTCTCTCACCTCCTTTCTGCGTGCGTTTTTATGAAAGTTGGGGCGAATCATTGCAGAATGTCGTCTTGCTTTTTTTCTTTTGCGTGGCTTATTTTGACATGTGCGGGCTGCACCTGCAACGAGGGATTCCTCACTGACTTGCCTTAAACTCCCAATTTCCTTTTCTGCCCCCCCCCCCCCCCACACACACACACACTAACTTAGGAGGAAAAGCGCATATTAGGAGAGAATAAAGGACTCGGGTGAGGGGAAAACAAAAAAAAAAAAAAAGAAGAAACAAAAAATTGTAACTCATTTAAATAAAACTTTACAAATTACGTAAGCGGAAAATCAACACGTATATATTTATATATTTATAGAGAGAGAGGGTGGTACATATAATTAACCTAAGAATAAGGGAAGACAAAGTGACGAAGAAGGCTGAATTGAATACGACGGGATCGATGCCTCCACGTACCGTGACAGCAAATTCTCACAACCACAACGGCGGTAGTGCGAAGAATAACAGTAAGCCGAATGCGAAGGGCTCACACGATCACCCACGGTCGAAGCGGGACGAACATGCAGCTGAGGAGACTGCCCCTCCATCAGGGCCTATCATCAAGACACAGATCACCAACACCACCAAGGCATCTTCGGGCAAGAGCTTCCTTGATGCACTGCGAGTCGGTGCCAGCAAGCGCTCGAACAATAACACTTCCGCTGCCGTAGAAAAACCAACAGTAGCCACAGCCGTAGCGAAAACTGAAACAGTGGCGGCGGTTGTAGAACCAAAAACGGTCACCCCGGAGCCTGAGGTGACTACCGTAGAAAGTTTAGCCGTAGAGGTGAATGCTGCATCCGTCGAAGAAACGGCGCAGCAACTCGCCAGCGAACAGCCAGTTGTAGAGCAGAATTCGGCGACCCCGACCCCGCCGGTCCAACAAAAAGAGCAGCAGCAGCAGCAGCCTGTTACTCTCCCAGAATCTGATGCACATTTTAGTTGGGCCAATGACGACGATTACAGTTTTGTGAATCAGTTCACACAACCACATCGGGAGGAACAGGTGCAGGCAGGAGCCCCTGCCTATCTTGTTCAGTACCCTCAGGACGTTATTGACGCACAGGAGAAGGGCACTCGGGTCATCTTCAAGGCTCCAGGTGAGAAGCAGACGATGGCAAGTGCTGTGGCTGCATTACAGAAGGAAAGCCGCGAGCTCCAGGATTCGCGTCGCGTTTTTGAGGACTACTGCAAGCAGAGAGAGGCTGAGTTGAATGAGAAACGTGCCCAGTTGTCTAAATTTGAGCGTCAACTGCAGGAACAGAGTGAGAACCTTCAACAGGAGCGTGCAAAAATCCTTGAGCAACAACAGAAACTGCAACAACAACAACAACAACAACAACAACAGCAACAGCAACATCACCAACAGCAACAGCATCATCACCATATTCAGCAATCACCGGTCCGCAGTGCTCCTGCGGCTCCTCCTGCACCGACACAGCACGGCCCACAGCCTGCTCCTGGTTACACGTACTCCCCTGCCATGCAGGAGAACATGCAGTGGTGTCCTCCGCCGCGTCCCGACAACTGGGCACTCGGCCATGGCCCAGTTGTCCCACCGTACGAACATAACCGGTATTACCAAAACATGAATTACCAGCCACCTCGTGGAAAGTCTTTTGTTCCCAGGAGTGGTGATATACCTCCGCACATGGGCCGCGGAAATCCGATGCGCTCGAACCCACACATGCAGAGCAACTTTAACAACCGCCCAATGGGAGCCGGAGAGATGCGTGGACCCATGCCTGACGGTGGCGTGAACCCCATGTTCAACCAGCGTTCGCAGGCGGGATATATGCAGACGAATAATTTTCACAATCAGTGGTGAGCATCGATACATTGTTCTGGAAAGGGCGTCACATGTATGGATCGAGTAAGCTGAAATGGGTGAAATATGAGAGAGATGTTGATAAGAAACAGTAAAACAGGAATGAAAACAAACATATTTGTGGCGGCGGATGCAGCAGCAATAATAATAATAATAATAATAGTAATAGTTAATAATAATAGTTGTGGTGGTGGTAGCAAAAATGACCAGATGAAAGAAGGTGGGGGACGCATCAATGTGTATACATTTCAAGCATATCGTTTTCTTTGTTAGCCCCTTTACGGCCGCCTTGCAGCTTTTTTACTGGTGATCTTTGAAACAGAAAGCCGAGACGAAAGAAGGAGAAACATTTTAGTCAACGAAGCAACAAAATGAAAAGAGAAAAAAAAAAAAAAAAAAAGCAACAACGAGAGTTTAATAAACGAAGAAGCAGAAATGTGCATAAACTGATGGAGATATACGGCACACCCAAGAAACCCGTGGGAAAGGGGTGGATGTAAATTTATGAACGAATGCGGGCGCAGGGGAAGTTGAGGTGGCGATGATCGGTTAACACGCAGACGTTGGTATAAAACCGTCAACCTGGAAGGTGAAACAAGAGAAGACAAAATAAATCAGAGAAGCCCACATTTGTTTTCTCCTTGCCGTCTTTTCTGTTTTGCTTTCTCTTCTTTATTTATTTATTTATTTATTTTTTGCGTTGTCGATTAAAACAAGTGGGTGTTGTGTGCGTAAATTTTTGTCTTCCATGGCCTTTTGCTGCTGCCACATTTATTATTATTCATTATTTATTATTATTATTAATTATTATGTGACATCATCTCGCTTGTCACTGCACGCCTTTCCTTTTCCCTTTTCCCCTCTTTTTTTTTTTTTTTCGTTTTGCGATCACGGCCGCCGCCACTGCAGCTTCTGCATCCACATTGAAGTTTTTGGTGGCAAGACATGTGCGATGCGAAGTGAGAGGCGAGAGTAGAAGAGGGAGAGGGAGGGAGGGAGGGAGGGAAAAAAAAAAAAAGAGGTGAATCAAAGGAATGTAACAAATGTCTGTGTGTAATGAACGGGCACGAGGCCCCGATGGAAAAGAAGGGAGTGGACACACAAACGCGGGCCGAAAGAAAGAAGGAAAGAAATATATATATTTATATTTATATAAATATAAAGTAAAATAAGAAGAAAAATTTATTAAAAATAAATCTAACAGACAAATGTGTGAAAAAAAAGGCTGAGAGAAAAAGAAAAAAAAAAGAAAAGAAAAGAAAAGAAGAAAAAAAGAAGGTCCACCCCCATTTTTCTTTTTTTGTTTCTTTTCTCAGAAGACGTCGCTGCACACACACACGCACACACACGAGCACAGGGAAGGATGTGTTGTGCCCTGTTGGCTAAGAGATGGCGGGGAAGCCACGACGTGGCCGAAAATAGAAAAGAGTGTTCCCAATTATTTTCTTCTATATCTTCTTTTTTATAAATGGTTTTTGACACAAAGAAAGAAAGAACAAAAAAAAAAAAAAAAAGGAAAAAAAATAAATTGCGGAGTTTGTTCTTTGAAGGATACCCTTTTTTTTCCTTTTTGCCGTGGCAGCAGAGCTGTAAGAAGTTCCCTGCCCCCGCTACTTAAGACTCTCCATTGCCTCTGCTCTGTGTGTCTGTGAACACGCGCCTCTGCGAGGGGTGGCTGACACTGGGTTGCTGAGACACACCAGGCACTTGCCGTGGGAACGAGAAAAGGGGAGGGGTGCGTGAGTGAACAACTGAGAGAGAGAGTAGGAAATAAAGCGGCAGTAATGGAGGGAGGGAGGAAGGGGGAGGGAATGACGTGGTGCTGTGGATTCTTTGCTTCTTTATTCTTTTCCTTTTTCCTTTTCTCTTTTGCGCTTTTTTCTCTCTTTTTTAATGTCTCTTCTTCTCCCCTTCCCCTCCCTGCACACAGGGGTGCGCTGCCGTTACGCGGATGGCAAAGAAAGGAGAGAGAGGGGGAGAGAGACGGTGGTGTGAAAGGCACTGAGGGGAAAAGGGAAGCAAACAGGAAGGAAGAAGGTTTGGACCAAAGCCACTGAGAAGAAGCCAAACGCCACGAATTATCTCACGAAGCGAAAAAAAAAAAAAGGAAGAAATTTTGGCAAGTAAATTGGGAGCACGACGAAGAGGAAGAAGAAGGGAGTGCGACGGTGGGGGAAAAAGAAGAATAAAAAAAAAAAAGAGGTCCACCACGAAAGGGGAACAATAATTAATTCCACGGCGTAGAAGGGGGATTTTCTCTGACACATTTTATTTTGCCGCTCTGCACACCTCACTTTTGTTTTTCTTCATTATTATTATTATTAGTTTTTTTTATTTTTATTTTTATTTTATTTTTTGAGAGAAAGAGAGAGTGAGGGAATTTATTTTATTTTATTGTTGGGAAGCGGAGGGGGGAGGAAAGGGGGGTTTGTTTGTTTTTGTCTTTGCTCATTTGTGTGCCGACACCGCAATCGAGCTGCAACCAAAGGCTACATTTTCCCACCAAAACAGCAAGAAGAAGGAAATAGTAAAAATAAAAAAAGGATAGTAACAAAGGCTAAAGCACGCGGAAGAGGCGGGCAGGAGAAGTGAGCGGGGAAGTGTTGGGCGCGGCTACATGTCCCAGACGGAAGGTGCAAAGCAGAGCGGAAAGTCTTTTCGAGGGACGGACGCTTTACCTCTTACATTGCTGCGGCGCAGTTGCCCGGAGTTTATCTCTGCCATTGCAAGCGTAAAGGAGCATCAAGTGAAAAAGGCTTCCAATAAGAATCGCGGCAGTAATTTAGAGTTTGGGCAGGAACTTGACGCTGCTGTTCCACCGCAGTGCATACGAAGTGGTACGACTCGGACAAATACGGATGAGCCGTTCAACGTGAGAGACGACTCTGCATCTGCTGCTCCGCAAGCGTCGGAGGGTTTGGCAGAGAGAATGCAGGAGAAAAACGCGAGCACAATGGCTCCTAAAAAGCGACGCCGAGATGGAATGATTTCTTTATCAACCACAGCGGCGCCCTCTTCATCCCCAACTGCCGCGTCTGCTTCACATCGGATAGATGACAACAACATCGGTGCCGCCGCCTTTGTGGCTAGTGGGAGTCGCAACAGAAGGGCATTACCAGAGTCGCCTCGTAGTTTCTTACGGGAGGCATTGGTGAATTGCAGCAGGAGAGAGGAAGACGCTATTCCTGATGAGCTTGTGGCGAACTTTGATGGTATGGCATTTTTCCAACTCTTGCAACAGTGCAGTGGCGGTGTGTGCGTTTCGCTAGAACGCGCAGAGGAGGCTGTGGATGGGCAGAATGGCTCAGATTACAGCACATCTCCCCCTTCGCCTATGACAAAATCCTCCTCATCGTTAAACGGCAGTGGGAACTTGCCAATTGGAAGGCTCTCAAAGCGTGAACTTCAAGCTCAGCTATCGGCAGCATTGGCATGGGCATCTTCTGCTGTACACGGGGTAGAAGATGAAAATGATGACGGTGGCGATGACAATGATGATGACGATGGTGACGATGCTGGTGTGATGGTGCGTTTGCCACGCGCGATTCTTGAGACGGCCTCACAGATTGAACATCCCTCGTTGGTATTTGAGCTTTTGCATTGCAAAGACTCCAAAGGGAGAAGTAAGGGCGCTGGAGCTTGCTGTGGCAAAAACACCTACACGGATGACACTGAAGAAGACGATGACGACGAAAGGGAGGAGGAGGATGAAGAGGATCGATCCTTCCTTGGCGATCTGGACGATCTCAAGGAGACAACCGAAAAGGTCAACTCGTTGAGTCTACACACAATAAACGAGTTGGCAGCCTGGTGGGGCATACCAGTTGAAGGTGGGAACGGGGAGGTTTACCGCTTGACCATCACCGAACATTTTCGTTTACTTGCCTTTACGATTTGTGCTGTTGTTTCAAATACGTTGGAGCCTCAGCCTTTGTTTTCGTCTTATGCAGGCGGTAACTGGCGTCAAGATGGCAATAACGCAAGCATCCATAGTTCGGGTCATAAAAAAGCCGCTGCCGATGCGGCAAACGGTGCATCGGACGCTGGCGTGAAGGAAATGACGCCGCGAAGAGAGGATGACCAAGACGGTCCAATGCGTGGTCTTCTTTCCCTGCGGCATGACATTTGTACACTGAGTGCAGAGCACCTTCGTTATTTTGCCAATATTTTTGGCTTCCCGGACCGATGCTGCTCTCCGGAAGACATTTTTGCTGCAATCTCTGCTGTCGCTGTAGTGACATTTTTCTCACCGCTTCCGACCCCGTTGCTGGAAAAAGTTTGTCATGAGCTCTCCATCTCTACTGTGGAAGAGAACACAGAGTCGGTCGATGCCCATCAACTTCCCGAGCTGTTAGCGGAGAAAATAAGCCACTACTTTTATTCACCACGTTACTCCGTTCCATCTGTTTCAAAGCTTTCCTTCATGCCGCAGATGCAAATTCACGAGCACGCTCCTGGGCGCTACACGTGCACCGTGGACAATGCCAAACTTATGAAGGTGATAATGCTGCAACGATTGATAAGTAATCGTTTTAGCTGCAACAAGATCCGTTGGCATGCATTGTTGACTGTGATCAATGACAAACTGAGCTTTTATGTTTGGCATCGTAACACTGGCCCTATTACTGCCCATATGATTGTGCGGACGCAGGACCCCAAGAAGAAGCGGAAGAATAATGGAATCAGTGGAGGTGACAATAATAACAAGAGCAAAAACAGTGATTTCTCCCCGAACCCAGAGTCGTCGCTTAGGGAGAGTTCCGCATTGTTTCTGGAGCGAGAAGTAGAGGCCGCGCCTGGGGAGTTGATGGGGTTTGAGAACTTTGTCTCACTGACCGTAGCGTTGCACAGTTCCACCATGTCACAGTCCGGTTATCGTCTTTACAACCGTGTAGAGGACAGACTTGTTTTTCAGTATGCTATGGATTTGATTTGTCCCAACGGTGCACCTCCAGTTGAAGAAAAGAGGAAAAAGTCAAGCAGCAATCATCAAAACGGTAAAAGTACTTGTGCAAATCGGGGATTGGAGAACAGCATGGAACAAGGCAGAGTTAATCAGCAGGCGACAACAGATTCAGCTGCGACCGCTACTGCGAATGCGGAGAATGAGAAGCGCCGCAAGGAATGGGAAAAGGTCGTTATCAAACTGGAGAAGAGCGAGTCACAACAACGCGAGGCCGTCGATCAGGCGTGGAACAGCGGGTATCGTCAATTGCTGAGCGAGCATGGCAAATCTTACCAGAAGGCTTTGCAAAAAAAGAAGGACCGTGAGCGCAAGATGCTTCTTGCTAAGGTTGGGCCTAGTCCCGAGCTGCTGCGTGAATTGGAAACGCTAACCCAAACGGTGTCTGCTACTCGTGCACAAGTGACAAAGTTGGCAAAGGAGAAGTCAAAGGAAGAGGTTGCAACCAAAAAGCTTCAGGAACAGATTGAGGAGGGCAAACTCGAGGTGGAACAACTACGGCAGCAGCTTAAGAGCAGCAATGAGCTACTGTCGAGCTTAGAGGCTGAAGCAGCCGCATGTATTACACGGTTCAAGGAACGCGGAGAGGCCAAACGCCGAAAACAGCGGGATTTGGCGGCAGCACTACGCATTCCGGAGATGTCTTCAACCCGTCATGAGACGCTGGCTATCAATGATCTTCAGTCTTTTTGGGCTCCGTCATCCACGAATGGCGCAAATTCGCAGCTGTTGTTGTTATCGACATTGTCAGCGACAAGTTCGTCTCCAGCGCGTTCGCCACAGTCATCAGCGATTGCAGCACCCGGCGTGAACCCCAACCTCGCCTTCAGTTTTGTTGGTGGTGGTGGTAGTGGTCGTTGTGGATTGTCAATTCCATTGCCACGTGCCTCTGAGGAGAACAGTTGTGGAGTTTTTTCTCCACCCTTGCAGTCTACTGCCGAAGAAGTGATGGGCGTTGGTATTTCGACATGGGCTTCTATGACAGATCCATTGTCGTTCGGTGAGGGCGCAAAAGGCGGAGACACCGCGAACACCTTCGGGACCCCATCTGCTGCTGTCCTCTTTTCACCACAGCTGCCCCCATTGCAGCAGCCAGAAGCGGCAACTCACCTTGCCGGCGTAGATAATGCGGGTGGATCGGCAGCAGGACATAGCAGCAGTTTCACTGTCACCGCTCCGTTTACTAGTGGTGGTGCAGCACCACGTTTCACTCTTGACGCTAATGCCTGCCCCTTCACCCCAACTACAATGGTAACAGGAAGAACCTCTTGCAACTCTGCACCCCACACGTCCTTTGGTGTTAAGACTGGTGCCGCGCCGGTTTCACTGCATTCACCTCTCTCGACGTCACCCACGACAGTCATTTCAGGAAATAGCCCTGTTTTTGCAGGAGGGATGTTCCCGGAGCGGCCACGATACACTTCTGTTTCGGCACCCGTGTCGGGAGGTGTTGCTAGCAATGAAGCCTTTAGTACCGACCCGCTTCAGAGCAGCGCGCCTCTTTTTGCTCCACCCGGACTGTCAAGTGCATCAGGGAAATTTTTGCAACCGACTAGCAAGGCCCTTTCACTTAACTTTACGACGGCTCCATGGAATTAAAACACACCGTGTGTGTTGGCCTATGAATGATTTGGAACGACGCATGCACCCCAGCTTGCTCCTTTTTTTCTTTTTATTTTTCTTGTTTTCCTTTTACTCCCACTAGCAACAGAGATGGATATTCCTGCTTTTTTTGTTTGTTGTTTTTTTGCTGCGTGGATTGGTGATAACACGGGGTGGTAGGAGCAGCTGGACTGAAGATTTCTCCTATTTTCACAATGCATCGGCGCACGGAGAGCGCGAAGGGCCGATGGGGATGGAGTGAGAGGAGACGGGTGCGTGTTGCGTGTGGGGCCTTTCGGAGAGAAGGGGGGGGGGGGCAAAGGACGGATGTAAAGCGGCAAGATGCAGAAGAAGAAAAGAAATATATTTGTGTCCGTGGAAAGAGGGGATTTGCGTGAATTAATCGAAGAGAGGAGGCGTCGTGAAGGAGTTGTGCGTGGGGGTGATTGGGGCGAGGAATTCTTTTTTCTTGTGTGTGTTTCTTTTTGTTGGCTCGCTGGGGAAAAATAGGGGGAGAGTGGCGGACGGGCAGTGCGCACCCGCCGTTTGCGGTCCCAACCCCACACAAACACACAAGAAAAAAAAAAAAAAAAAGAAAAGGGGGCAAAGTAAGAGGGAAACGAAGAGTGAACGAAAATAAAGGTGGTGAATTGGCCTTCAAAAAAAAATTTTTTTTTTTTTTTTCTTTTCTTTTCCTGCTCCTGTTCGCATAATTATTTACGTTATGAATTTCAACGCCTGAATCCCCGCAGAAGCAATCGATGGACAAAAGAAACACGAATGAGACGGAAGACAAAAGACACCAACAACAATAAAAAAGAGTAAAAGAAAAGAAAAGGGAAAAAAAAAAAAAAAAAAAAAAGAGATTTATAAAATGAAAAAAAGGAGACAATTCCGACATGAGGCGTTTCCGTAATTGCGATTCCAAATAACAGTTTTGTTGTATGATATGATGTATTCAAAGAAACATTTTTCTTTTCTTTTCTTTTCTTTTCCTTTTGGGTGGATGGCGGTTGTGTGGGGAAGGGGGGTTTTGTTGGTTGTGGACGCCGGACACTGCACGGGGAGGAGTGGAGCGGTGGGGACTGGGGTTAAATGGATGAGCACCCAAACGCACAAGCACACAAATGGAAAAGAAAAAAAAGAAGAAAAAAAAAAATAATTGAAAAATGAAAATAAAAATAAAAGCATAAATTAAAAACAAAAAGAAAAAAAAAAAAGGAAAATGAAAGGAGGAGCGAGGAAAATATTATTATTATTATTATTATTTCTTCTTCTAATTAAGAAAAAGAAAAAATAAATAAATAAATAACAACAAATTTGGTGATGTCTGTAGTAGTGCCTTTTGAGGGCTTACGTGGTGTCGCTTTTTTTTTTTTTTTTTTGTTGCTGTTATTTCTTTGCAGTTTGTTGAGACAAAATAATTTGGCTGCGCTTCTGTCTGTCTCTTATATATACTTCTTTTTTTTTTCTTTTTTTTTTTTTTTTCTTGGCAGCGAGTGCTTTCAACCTATTTTTTTTTTTTTTTTTTTTTTTAGGGCACAAGTCTTCACTACATTTATTATTATTATTTTTTTTTTTCGCTTTTACGTGGTTCTTTTAAAACTTTCTTTCTTTCTTTCTTTTACTCTCTCTTTATTATAAATATACCTTGGGCCTCCCAATGAAACTTATTGCAAATCGTTTTGGGTTTCTTGTCACCCACTGTGTGGTGCATCTTTTGTTTTACGTTGTTCCAGTAACATTATTAAACCTGTTTTTCCGCTGGCCTATAACTTTTCTTGAGTGGATGATTCAGGAGGAGGAGCTCACGTTTTCTTCGCAGAAGGACCGGCGCATTGCTACCGTCAGTTCTCTCCGCAATTCGACCGTCTATGACTCCTTTGGTCTGGGCTCGTATAAGTATTATGAGGGCCCTATGTACAGTGGACATGTACATACCATTCTTGGAGCTCGACGTCCCCACTGTAGGGTGGAGTACATCCGTGAGAAGGTGATCGCGGGGGATGGCAACCCACTCTTTATTGACTGCTTACCACCGGTGTTATCTGGTGACGCACAAGTGAGGGGATTGGTGCTGATTCTCCCGGGGCTTTTGAGTTCTTCACGGAGCGTTTATGTCCAGCGTATGGCGAATGTTCTCTCGAGAGAGGGTTTTTTTGTCGGGGTTTTGAATGCGCGTGGCGTTGGGGATACACCACTGGAAAAAGCCCAGATTTTTAGTGCCGTGTACACTGCAGATTTGCGCCATGTGCTAAAAATGCATTTTAACCCGACACA